>NC_133028.1:41851595-42004361 GCF_048771995.1 Taeniopygia guttata | reverse complement strand
AAGAACATTATTATATTGCTAATGCAAATGGTATATTTCAGTGTGCAGTCTCTTTGCATTGATTGTGCTGCTTCTTGCATTGTTTAATAATTCCTTCTATTCCTTACTTCTGCATGCAACAATTGGCTCTCTTACTTGTTGGAAGATGAGAGCGTGTGGTGTTCAAAGCTCAGTATGAATTAAAGGTGCGTTTGGGATTTGATTTGCTATTAGCTGTCATGCTGAAACTGATGAATTTTGTTCATTTGTATTCAGGAATATAGTTTTCTTGTCCTTGTTTGTGAAACTAGTTTTTTTTTGGGTTGAAGAATGAAGCAATGTTGATTTTTTTGCTTTTTCCTTTTTTTTTCTTTTTCTTTCTCTGTGATTGATCACTGTTGGAGTGTAGCATTGCCATCATGAATGATGTATATGTAATAGACTGCTTCAGATACAAAGACACTGCTGTTTTTCTAAGGAACAACACTAACAACAACAAACTTAACCTCTAATTTAAGTCCAGATAGAAAGGTCCCAGTGATACAAAGCTGTTTTCCTGATCCTGCTCTGGTACCTCAGCTTCAGCATAAAATTAGCTGAAGCTTATAAAGCATATTTACAGTAATAAAAATGTAATTGTGATTTGTCGTACTTATGTCAGATTCCCATGCAAGAGGTGGGGTAAGGACCAAACTTTTGGTCACTGATCGTTGTGGTTAATTGTGATTACTTAAATATCCAAGTCTTGCAAACCATTTAAGGGAAGAGAATTGCCTGTGTGTTGTTTTGTTGTGATGATGTTGTTCTTTAGGTGTCTTTCAGTGGCAGGGACTGTTTGCAGCAGAAAAAATCCAGTGATCACTTAGTGGTGACATAGCATTCTTTGGTGTCATGCTCTACCCTACATCTCTACTGACAGAGGGAGAGCTGTCATACTGTTGTGGTTTTTATTCAGAAGCTCATTAAAGGGGATCCATATGTACAGTTTCAGTTAAGCAGAGGACCTCAAATTGGTTTTGAAAGGATAAATACAAATTGGTTTTAACAGTTCCTATTTCAGCTAATGCCAGTTAATGCCTAACAGGTGTGATAGCACGGCATCCCCTCTACTATCCATACCTAAAGAAAACTTTAACTGCTCAAGCCCTGGAGAATTACTTTCAACACCTTTTAGAGCACGAGAAACCAGAAGAAGAGCTAGTAACAAGGTGAGTGGCTTGCTGCACAGCCCATAGTTGTATGGTAGATACATGATGGTATCAGAAGTTACCTTAAAATATGTTAACATAAATATTGTAAACTTAAATTAAAAAACCCAATGAAAATACAATGTATCTTCCTTTGCCTTTTAAAATAACTTGAGCATAGTCACTGAGAAAGAACATGAACTTGGGCCTCTCTCGAAGCTGGACAAAGGCTGTGAATCTGTTTAGTGAAGGCATTTAAATTCTCAGAATTAGCATAGTAGTGTTGGGGCTGTTCCTTTGTTTTGTTCCAGTACAGAATGTCTTTACCAACTAGAAATAGCTTCCAATGCCCTTTGAGAAATTTATCTTTACACTGGTTTTGAACTGTTTGCAGTTCCCAAATCTGCAGGAGCCTTGGTAACTGAAGCTTCCCAAGCCTCTGAGCCACTGCTGAACTGAGAGCTAGAAATCTGTAAAACACTACATGAAATACATTCACACAGCCACTGTAGTCTGGAGCCCAAACTTACCAGATAATCCATCAGAAATGTGCCTCATACTGTCCCTGTTTCTGCAAAGCATTTTAGTATTTATGAAGTTCACTCACTTTATCTAAAGTATTCTTTCTAGTACTTCACTCTCACCCACTTTTGTGCCATGTATACCAAGCCAGAATTTAAAGAAAAAGCATAGCTAATTTATCTTAAAATTTGAAAGAGAATACATCCTGAACAGGACACTTCTGTGATACTCATCTACAAAAGAATATCCTCTGCCAGCAGACAACATATGTAATATTCTTATTTTTGTGGTATGGCTGATGCTCACGGCCCTTCCTAGGACTGAATGAAACATGCACTGCTCTTGTATGCTCTTGTACTGTTGTAGCATGAGGTAATGAAGCTCGCTCTCCTAAGGATGGCCAGTAAAACAGTCAACAGATTTTCAACCTTTTTATCTTTTTGAAAACAAGTAAAAGCTGAATACAGCCACAAACCTTCTTCTAAAGCCTTCTAAAACATGTTTTGATACAAAGTCAATTATGCTGCACATAAGGAGATTTTGCCAGAATCCTTTATGTATTTCCACGGGTAATGGATCAACTGTTCACTGTCTTTTTGTTTGTTCAAAAAGCTTGAGTCAGAAAGGTACCGCTCAAAGCTCAGAGAGAGCTTGGAGTGGGAGAGATGGAGAGCTGATCTCTCAATTGTAAGTGCTGGTTTTGTCTTCATAAGCAGCTCAGTGCAGATCTCGCCCACTGTTTCATAAGTGCTAGCAAATCTATGTGTCTAATAAATTGTGATATTAAGAATTGTAATTGAATTTCCTTGGAAACAGAGTAGAGATGAGAAGAAATAAATAGTGTCATGCCTCCTAATTATCCTTCTAGAAATTGATTCGTTGTCATTCATTAATGCTGTTTATGTTCATAAATAAAAGTAGAAATTTGCTCTGTCTGGATGAAGCCAAATTAATTTGTTTAATTAGATTATCTGTTTGTGGTTTTGGCTTCCTTTAATGATGTGATAATGGAGCTCTGTGAGTGAATTGGAAAGCTACTGGGGAAAAAGAATAAAACCTTTTGTGGAAATATTTAGGATTATAGGGATTATGCTCATGTGCTTCAGATTGTGTAGTTTCTTTTTAAATTACTTGTTTAGTTTTTAGTTTTAACTGTCATTAAAAAGAATTGTCTTACTGTCTGATTTTCCTTCATTTCCTTTATTTAAATGGTGAGTAGTTAAAAACTATGTATTAGTTTTGCTACTATAAACATACCAACTATGGTTCTACTTACTGCAGAACAGAGTCTGCTAACCAGCTGCCTTTCATGCTTTTTCATGAGAGGCATTAAATTGGTGTACTAAACAGAGAAAAGGGTATTTTGAAACTCAAACTTCCAGATCTGCAGGTATAATAGTAGCAAAAGATGATCTTTCAATCCTCAGGTGATTGCTTCCCACAGGAGAGTGCTGGAGTACATTTGAGTGTCTTAAGACAGAGAACAAGAAACTTTTTGTGCAGTGGTACTAGGTCAGTCATTTAAGGACAGTAAAACTATCCTATAACATTTTGTTATTTGCATCTTCTGAAATGTGGTATATGTAACGTTTTGAGAACATTTCAATGCTCAGAAGTATTAAAAATTGACAGCTGATTTCTTCCTATGCAATGTTTTCACCAAGAGCTGAAGAACAAGGAATGTGGATGCTGATCCTTCTAGATGCTTTTTTACATACATTTGTTAGGAAAAATAAGTATTTCTCTACAGTATATCTCATATGCAAACACTTCTTTAAGCCTATGGACTTGGCTCCTGCTTTCCTGTGCTGAAAATAATCCTGTCTTTTCCTTGGTTTAAATGCTTTAAATAATTTTGTATCATTATTACTTCCATGCTTTTTAATGGTACATTCACTTGAAAAACTGACTTCTCTGAATATTATGGACAGCACTTTAAAGGAAGTAGTTAAGCAGGCACTCCATTGTGCATAAGCATAGGAATTCAGCAAGAACAGTGAATATTCCTTGTCTTACTGGTTTCTGTCACAGATAGAGTATTCTTTGAAAGGTTTATGTGTTTTCTGTGTTTTTAAAAGCAGCTCTTAAAACATTTAGTTAAGCTGTACAATTAGATAATTTTTTTTTCCTTTAGATCTTAGTTAATTAAGCTTAAATTGTTCAGTTATGCTGAGTAAATGCCTGCCAGCATTTTGGTCAGTCTATTGTTGCTGCTTAAGACTATTATAATGGCTATAGTAGTTTTTCTTCATTTTATTGTAGAAGTTTATTTTCTGTGTGGAAATATTTTGGATGCTCAGATGCTTCAGACAAGCCTTAAATTAATGAAGATGCTGGCCTTCGTATATTATTTTATAATTCTCATTTTCGCAACATTATCCCACTGTAAATATTTTCTCAAAATAAATAAAATGAATGTGCCATGTTATAGTGTTCCAAATAAAGATCTGTTGCTTGTATTACGTATTTTCTCTGCCAAAATTACTGCAGAAAGTGAAATGAAATTCTTCCACTTATTTGTATATGCTCTTCAGTTTCTCTCTTGATTTCTTTTTCCTTATTGATTTTCATGACACTTCTTTTGAAAGATGAGATGTTAGGAATTGAAATTCCATCGGTTTAGTTCTTGAGAAGACATCCTTCAGTTGTGAAATTCTTTGCTGCCTGGAAATCTTTGTCAGCTTTTCAGAGTAACATTTATAGTGTACTCCTTTGCTTTGGTAGATCTCTGGCTTTCGTGGTATGTGGTGATTGGCAATTTTTATTTAGCTTTTTAGAAAATTTTGTGGAGTTATGCTATATAGTTGATTATAGTATTAAATTCAGTAAATTAGGTAGGTAACTTATTGTAGAATTGCTTTATTCTTCATATTTGTGTTGTCTAATAGAGCACTGGTGGATTACTCTACTTTCCTGCCTTCCCAGTGGATTTGTCTTTAAGCATGATAATGGTGCCTGTCAACTAGTTTTCGAGAAAGGGCAGCAGAATGCTGACACCAATTTTTTTTCTTAATAAGAACTAATAATACTAATACTAAAGTAGAGTGTGGAAATTAAAAAATAGAAGGAAATTAAATATTTTTGCCTGGGAGACAGACACAGACACTACAATGACTACTTACTTTCTACAACAAGAACTGAAGTGATTGCCAGACTGCTCACCACAATCATCACTTTCCTCAAGAGGTTTAGGTCATATGCCCAAGATAAAAGGGCAGACGGGGCTGTGAATACCAGGAACTGCCATGGTTTTCACAGTTCTCAAAAGAACTGAAAGAGATAAACCTCAAAGTGACAAAATCAGCAGCGTAAGAGCATTGCAAGAAATTCCACCTGTATTAGGGGAAAGATTTAAAGAATCTGTCCCAAACAGATGACGATCGGGTAGGTGACTAAAAAATAAGTGATGTTGGAGGAAGCTGGATTTAAATTGGGTATCATCTTTCTCTGTTAATTCCTCATGGCTTGATGATGTTCTGATTTAAATCCTTTCCTGTGGATTAAAGCAAAGCTATTGGGTACTTAGATGAAGAAAACATTGGAGGAAAGCAAAACCAAAGAAAACCAACAATAGAAGGAAGATGACAAAACAGTGCAAGGAGAGGCAAATGGAAATATAGTGTAGACCTATTTATGGAATTTGAAACAATAGGAAACCACAGAGCTATTTGCCAAACTGCTATGGAAGTTTCCAAATTGGAACTGCACCAGTCAAAAGCAAAGATGGAAAAATGCTTACACTGGTGATGGAACAGAAACACAGGTCTGTCACACTAAAATAAAATTTTATCCGAACAATGTACACGGCTCCAGGAAAGCTCCGATTTGAATTTGCCATAAAGTTACCTGTTCGTCATAAGACTTGACGTAGTGACTCATAGATGTTTCTCAGTAATGAAGAAGGTGTCTCTCCAATTAGCTGGCAGCATTTGATAGCAAAAGTGAGTTCCAGGAATTAAGTTAATTGTACTTTTCAGTATCAGAACTATGAGCCAATAAAAATACTTCTTTAGCCCATCGTGTTGTCCAAGTTCATATTGGATCTTGAACCTCTAGCTTGCAGATGCGGACTTTAACTCATAGAATGAAAGAACTCAAAGAACTCTAGAAACAGCCCTATTAGAAATTGGTGAGTTTTGAATAGAGGAGCATGATTACCTTATGGTCCAGCTTTAAAACTATTAAGGGCTGGTAATTTGGAGTACGAAGAAGGAACAAAAAGGCCTTGTGTAATCTTGTTACCTTTTGGACTTGACTCAGCAGTGGGATGTGATCAGAAGCATGAAAATTTTGCATGCTGGTTTTTGTTTGATGTTCTCTATACGTGTTTCTTCCAAAATCTGCTGAGAAATAATGTGCGGTTTTTATTTTACAGATATGAGTTACCAGGAATCCATGGATTAAATTTTGTTCTGAAGAATTCCCTTGGTGGTGGTGGTATAGCATCCCTAAGAAGTGACCCACAGGCATGTATCAAAGCAGTAATTCTAATGTAGTCATCTTTTATGGGTCCCTTTATAACCAGCTTTTGGGCTGGAACTGTGAGATTTGGGGTTTGACACCACTTCCTTTTAATTTCCTGTTAATAGATACTGTCTATTTAATTTTGTAAGGTTTGAAAACAACATGCTAAAGTAGAAAGTGGATTTGGAATATTTGGTGAAAAAGATGTGTACTAATAAGATAGCACATCATAAAGAACATTAATGATTTGAAGACTACCAGTCTTTTTGATGCACCAACAAATTTAGTTTATCAGAAACTAATTTCAGAATTTAATATCAAACTTTTTTCTCATTTTGAAAAATGCAGGTTTACTAGACAGTTCTGATTGTTTCCAGGTGTATACAGGAACCATGCTGTAGGACAACTCCTCATTCAGCCTATGCCTTCTATAGTTAAAATACTGATAAATAATGTATATAAACATGAAAAGCAGATGGATATGAGGTCTTTTGTGTTGATGATTTTATGTGAATCTGAAAGTAAGAATTTTTTTTAAATGTACAATCTGGCTATTAAATATTTAAAACATCTAAACCTGAAGATGAGATCCTGAGCAGTGCTATGACTTGCACAGCTGTGTTCATAGGCTCAGAAATGCTCATGTGCATATAATTTCAGCATAGTCAAGAAGATTGCTCACAAGTAAGGCAGTGCTATGTATGAATAGATAGAATTGAACCTCAAATTAATTGATTTTAGCACTAGGTACCAAATAAATGGAAGACACTGTTCAGTCTATTCAGATTTGGATGCTTGAAAACTCAAGAAGCTTAGAATGAATTCTCACCCTGATTACAGGAAAAACACTCATATGAAAACATTTTTAAAAAATTATTTTAAAAAGATGGTATATTTAGATGGTAAAATAAAATGTTGGTTTGGTTCTTTTTCTTACAGGGTAAAGCACTTGGACAGATGCTGTTGGATTTTCAGATTAAAAATGTTCCTGATTTAAAATCACTGATAGAATAACAGGTGTTTAATATATATGCTTTTAACACTAAGTGGTATAAAAACATTATAAACAAGAACTGGCTTCTTGAATGAGATTTTCTTTAAGGCTATAGAGTAGAAATTTGACAGTTATTTCTCACAGGTTTAGCTATATGGCACAGATTGGCAAATGTTTTCATTAATACCAGACTAATAGCTTTGTCTGTGCTTGATAACATTTTGTGTATAGATAATACAGTGGATGAAGAATCAGTTTATTTCCTGAAAAACAGAATTATTTAAATTGCAACATAGCATTTAATTATGAGACAAGATAATCTTTATTTCAAGATGGAAATTACCTCCTGTTCCGTCCATCTCTCTTTTCCTTCTCTTATCCTTTATTTGAAAATCGCTTGGACTGCTGTCCTGTCAGCTGTGTCTGTCCTTTGCAGTTGGTGAGGCTGGGTAACCTGCTCTGCACTGCTGGGAGGGCAGCACTGTCTGGTACTGGGGAACAGTTTTCCCTGCTGGGCAATAAAGAAAAGTAATAACTGGTACTGTTATACAGTGACTGGTCATAAATGCTGACCTTTGGTGGTGATCCACCAAACTTCCAGCACTTTGTCTGGTTAATGACAGACTTTTTTATTACATTTTCCAATATCTTTTACTAATTAATCCTTCAGTTGAAAGCACTGAGTAGTAGTAAGTTTCAGATCTTAGTGTGGTAATAAATTTGAAGATGAGGAAAGGGGAGTCTCCTGCTCATTCCTTCTTGTGGTGGTGCAATCCTGGCAGAGGTGAAGCAGGGCTGGGTGGTTTTGTTCCAGACCTATTAAATCCTTGATTTATGCAGCAGAGTCATGCCTGGATTAAGTTTATTTGACTTTCATTTGCATTGTCCTTCCCACAAAAAGGTGTTTTCTGCTGTGAAGGAAAACCATATTGAATGCAGTGTACTCTTTCTTCTAACTCCCAGTTACACCTCTCCATCTCCCTTCCTGCACAATATGATTAGCATGTTAAAATTGAGATACTTCTAAACTACTTCATCTCATTAAGAAGCGATTTAAAAATCTGTATCGTGCTTTCTGGGAAAATAGCAAGGTGGAAGTTCTGATAACTGTATTTTCTCTGCAGAAGCCATAAAAATATTATTCCATGTGTTCAGGCATTTTATATTCAGAAATTAATATTTTTGTTTATTTTGGTGAGATTGTTTTAATTGTTCAGTGCTGACAAAACTAATAGCAGACAAAATTATAGAAACAAGTACTCTAATTGTCACCAAACCTGTCTGTTAGTTCCTAAATTTCCAGTGCTGTCTATCACTGTTATTAATTTCCTGGCCTCTTGCTTGCTAATGAGGACTATGCAGTGAATTGTTCCCACTTTTTCTGTGGTTTTGTTCATTTGATTGAAAGTATCATAAATGAATGCTTTATCCAGCTAAACAATTATTGCCTGAGCAAGTCATAGGTACTGTCCATGTGTACAACATGATTGTCAGGTTGTAAAAAATAAGTCATTACTTCATTGCAGAAAAATAGCCAAGTTAATAACTTCAGAGGGAAAATGGCATGCAGGTTTTATTATGTTTACAGTCATTGTTTGTTAGAAAACTCTCCTTAATAATTTGGAAGCCTATTGAGAGAAGTAGAAAAAGTGATAGACCTCAGTCGCAAACCTACAAGGATAAAAACGCTACAGTAAATTTTTGCAGTTCACTCAATATGTTGCTTAAGTGACTCTGGAAATGTGTATGCAAAAAGTTTCTAAATAAAAGTGAACATTTATAAGGTATAAATTTGGTTTAGTTGTTTATGTGGTTTCTTCTACTCGAAGAAAGTGATACTTAGTTCAGAGGTTCTTTGTTTGGAGTTGTTTCATCTGCCGCCAATTTCATGTATTGTCTTGCTGATTCCCTTTGTTCAGATTTTTTCTGTTCTGTCCCTAGTCTTTGTTAAATACAAAAACCAAAAAAGTAAACTATACTCTTGCTGGAGAGCTGGTCACTTACAGCTCTGTAATGGAAGCTGTAATTTGCTGGAAGGAATGGTATAGTGTTCAAATGGATTGGATATGGGAATATAAAGGTGTTATTTTTTATCTGTGGAGTAGCCCATATGGATGCTATTAAACCATCCTTCACAAACATGTTTTCTGTCCATTATTTCTTTCAGCAGACCAGCTTAAACCAAATGGCTTTACTTTTTAGATACTATTCTTGCAAATTATACCCTCCAAAAGTCCCTATCCGAAGATGTTATTCTCCTTGAATGCCTTAACATGTTTTGAATTCATGCAACTATACTTATTTCAGCAGTCCTAGATGATCTGAAAGTAAAACGTGACCAATTGAGAAAGGTTTGGTAAAATATACACAAAAGTGAGCATGTATGCAGTCAGCATTGGTTTAACTTCAGTCAGTTCAAAAATTCATTTTGCCCTCTTGTTAAACCAGGTCTGTTCCTCATATAGGCAAGAACATACCCTTCCAACTCCCCGCCTTTCCTGCCTTTTCCGTACTGTGTTAACTGTGAGAGCAGGATGGAAATAGTAATGTCTAGTGCATAAAATAAGGTTCCTTCTAATACAGGAGTTTCAGTGTAATGGAAACTGGCTTACACCTCTTACTTAAGTTTTTGTACTTTGGCTCATCTGCACTACTAAACAAAGGCTGCATTCTTACCTCTCACAGCTTTCTTACTGCATCTTAGCCTAATTCAAAAATAAAGCATGGGCTTTATCGATTAAATTATTCCACAACAATTAACAGTCCAAACAAATACTTCCTCAATTATTTTGTTTATATTTAATATTCCAGAGTGATTTTCCCACTTAAATTTGTGTACTAAAGGTACAAAAGCTATTACACAGTCACCCAAGAGGATGTGCCAGTGTTTGATGCACAATGTATGTTTTTAGTTTTGCCATCTCCAGTAGAGATGTTTATACACTAAAGTACATGTTTTCTTCCCTCTTTCAGATGCAAAATTACGGTAAGTATACCTTACATTGCACTGTGGAAGTTTGACAGTAATAGAAGTGCAGCCCCTTGTGTTTGAAAGCAGAAAATGTTGGGTTGCAGGTTGCTTTTCAAGAATCTGAATTGTTTAATTCAGGAAATACTTTGATATGTTGTATTAAGTGCTTTGCACACAGTAATGCTCACAACAATTGCAAGGTAGTGGCAAAGTATTCACTACTTGGGTGGATTCCACAGATCTGTTGGTTCTGTAATGCCTTTTGGCCTTGCTCACTGGGGTTTCTGGGCATGAGTGAGTGAGTGCGTGGTTGGGGGGAGGGAGAGAGGAGGCTCTTCAGTCCCTGAGGCATGCAATTACACTGCAGAGATGTCACATCTTTCACCTTACTACTTTGAAACCCTCCCATGCTGTAAGACTTCGAGTCTCCTTCCCATGGCAATTCCTCTTCTTCAGTTTCATCCTGGTTTCCTTTCTGGATTTACTTGAAATGGACCCTGGTGATTTTAGGATTAAAGCTAACTGGCATGACGAAAGCAAACAAAGGTTGCCTTCCTGTGAAAGATCCCATTGGTAAGTGTCTATATCTGCTAGGGAGTTCATTGAATTCCTTTACCTACCTTTGGAGAGGGAAGAGAAACCTGAACTGTAGGACTGAAGCATCTCTACCACCTATTTCATCAAAGACCAGACATTCCCTAGAGAGCTTCAGGGAATGGGAGAGGGGGAGGTTTGAGAGGGCAGTGCAGGGCAGGAATGGTGCTTATCCACACAGGAGGGAGACAGGAACATTTCTGTGCCATGACTTTTTGTGGAGTCTGACAACCTTCTGTGCCTCCAGCTCTAGACCACCTGCTGTGACCATCACCAAAGGGGTGAGATCCTTTATGAGGATGAGGTGTTTAAATTTTTTTTTCTCCCATCCATTAAAAAAATGTACTAATTAAAAAAGAGAAGTTCTTCCTTTTCTTTCCCCCCCCCCATTTTTATTTACTAGTAGCAAAAGCCTCAAACCTTCCAAATATATTAACATCTGAATTTGAAAATACACTGATTTAATTGTATAATCATTTGTGTCTGGTGGCTAATCCACACAGTTCCTGTACAAGCATCATAAAAGGTATTTTCTAAAAGGTATTTTCTCTTTTGTAAGTGATGTGAAGTAGAGGTCTTGAGAGGGGTAAACCTCTGTTGCATAAAAATTTGGCTGATACTCCAGAGAAAATCCCAAAGGCCTGATCCCCCTATTAGCAGTGCTGGAGCTTTGGCCTGTAATCAGCAAGTGAACAAGAGCTTATGGGGGGCCTCTTTCTTTGCAGATGAAGCAAGGTGAGGATAGTCTTAGCTTCCTAGGAAGCTCCTCTGTGCTCCAGGCAGGAGGAAACAGAAGGGTACCAGCTATTGTTTTTTGTTGACAAGTTGTGAGGTAACCTCCTCCCCTGAAATATTTTCTTTACTGAGGAAGTGGGAAAACTTGCTTTTGGTTCATCAATAAGCTTTCATGTTTACAAGATCCTGAACCTGGGTTCAGAATCTGTGAGGGTAGAAGGCTCTCACCTGCTAGGTCCTTTGCATCCCCTTTGCCTTCCGAATCATACCACAGTTGTTTGCTAATGGAAAGAAAGGGATAGTAAACATTTTCTCTTCTTTTGCTGGTGTGACCAAAGGGATTCTACAGCTCTGGGGTGGTCTGGAGATCTCATTCGTGTTCCATAGAGCTTAAAGAAACTGAGGAGAGAAAAATAACCTACTGTTTCAACGCGGTTTGCCTGTGGAGAGCTGCCAAGCTGTTACACACCATCGCTTCTCTTCCCGCTTCCCCGCTTCGTAGTTGGCATCCTGAGGTTGCAGTGTTTGCCCGAGTTTAAAGGAAGATGCTCCACCAAACGCCTCCAGCATTCCTACACGCATATTCCTTCCTCTTTCCCCCTCCCTCCGCCCGTTCCGCGCGTCTCAGAGGCGAAAGCTCCCCGCTGCAGCCGGAGGGACAGCTCCCGGCTGGAGCGGCTGCGGCACGAACAAAGATCCATGGCAGCGCGCCAGGGCGCGGCGGCGGGGACTCGGTGAAAGGCTGCAGCCACGGCCACCTCCCCTGCCACTCTCCGAGCCCTGTCATTTTCCAGGTAAAATTAATGTCTGTCCCATCCATCATCCCGCCATCCCCGAGGAGCGGGAATCTGCTTGGTTACGGAAACTTCCGAGCCCCGATCGGGGTGGCATTGTTAACCTGACAGGGCTGTTCTTTGTGGGCTCCGTTGCCAGGATTTAGCCTTTTGCATAATGGATTAGCATGAAACTGAACGCACGGGAATGCCGCTCCGCCGCTTCCCACTCTTAGCTGACGGGCCTTTGGGGCGAATTAGTTTATAAATGTGACTTGCCGCTACTCCTCGGAGACCTGTCTGCCTTTCAGGGATGACAGACGCTCCCTCCCCCGTCCCGCCGCCATGCGAGCACCGTGGCAGCCCGGCCGGCCCCCCGATCCGATCCGGTCGCCGCTGGCCGGGGCGGGCACCCGGAGCCCCTCAGGTCCCGCCGGCGGGGGAAGGTGCACGAAGCGTCTGTGGCCCCGGGAGCCCCTCGCTCCCACCCCCGGGGAGGGTGAAGGGCTTTACCCACACTTTTCCGTGCACTTCTACCTGGTCAGCGCGGGCGGCAGACGGGCGGAGCTGCGGGCGGCTCCGGGCTGCGGGCACCGCGCCACCCCGAGGGCCGGGCCGAGGGACGCCGGGCCGGCTGCGGGTGCCCGCCGCGGCCCCGGTAAAGCCCGGCCGGCCCTCGGGGCGGGCGCTCCCCGCACGCCCCTCACCCGGTGGGCCGGCCCGGGTACCCGCCCCGCCCCGCCGGTAGCCTAGAAAAGCTGGGCCAGGGGCTGGTCGAAGGCACCGAGGGTTTCACCCACCGACCATGAAGAACCCGGTGCCACAGGCGGCCTCGCTGCTGCTGGAGAAGCTGATGGTCCTCGTCCACATCCGGCCATTGCCCGCGGGCTCCGGCGGGGAAACGCCACCGCCAGCACCCGGCTACTACGACACCAGCTGCTTCAAGCGAGGAGACCTGCTGGAGGTGCCCCGCACCCTCTTCATCCACTTCGGCATATACCTGGGCGAGAACCGCGTCGCCCACTTGATGCCCGACATCCTGCCCTCCATCACCAGCGACCGTCGGCAGATCCAGCAGGTGGTGACCAACAAGCGGCTCATCCTAGGCGTCATCGCCAGGACGGCCAGCGTCCGGGTGGACACGGTGGAGGACTTCGCCTACGGCGGCAGCATCCTGGTCAACCACATGGACCGGCTCTTCGAGGACCAGGTGCTGGGCAGTGAGGAGGCGGCCCGCCGGGCGGAGAAGCTGGTGGGCGCCACGGCCTACAGCCTGCTCTGGAACAACTGCGAGCACTTCGTCACCTACTGCCGATATGGAGCCCCCGTCAGCTTCCAGACAGACAAGGTACGGCCCGGCCAGCGGCGGCGCTGCCGCTGTCCCGGCGGCCCCGCTCCCCGGAGCCGGGCCGGCAGCCGCCGCGGGCCCCGGGCGCGGTGCCGGTACCGGCCCGGCCGCGGCTGCCGCCGCTCTTCCCGCAGCGGGCAGTGCCGCCAGCGCGGGGCTGCTCGGGACGGCGTCGAGCCTGGCCTCAGCTGGCTTCAAGCGGCGAGGAAAGCGAAGCTGAATTAGTAGAACAATTAGTACGCATCTAAAATGCTCTGAAGCTACAGGTTTTAGCCGGAGCCACAGGCAGTACTGGGGTTAATGCTGGGGGTCATGCGGTGCCAGTCTAGCTCTTCCCTCTTCCCTTCCCTCCGAACAGCCCGTGTGAGAGCTGAGGTAGCAACCGCTGCTCTGCCCCGAGAGAGTGGGCATCACCAGCTCTGCAGCCAAAGCTTTCTTCTTTAAATCTCATCTTTTGCATTTTCTTTTTTCCCAGTTCTGTGAGACTGTGAAGATGATTATTCGGGACCAGAGGAGCGTCCTTGCATCGGTGCTTGTGGGACTAGCGTCAATAGTCTGCCTAGGTGTGGCACCTGCCACCACACTCCCCACCATCTTCATTCCCTTCTTTCTCTGGATGGCTGGCTAACAGCCTTCTTGGAGTCTTCCATCCAGCGTCTGTATATAGGATGTATAGTACTGTATTTATGAAAGCATACATTACTCACTGGCATCACACAAAGTTTCTTAACTTTGTACACCACTTTAAAATACAACTTTGTCTAGAACACAGTGCACAAGGCATAGCTTACTGTGTAAGCCAAATAACAGATTTCCTGAAAATCTTGGTATATTTTAACACACCTTTAAATCATGGAAAAAGTAGGGTTGCGATGCAGTTCTGCTCCTTGTCTTTAGCCAAAAATTATTCTAATAGCATCCTTCATGTTCTTCATTTTTTTAATTGCATAGCTGGGTGCTGTAACTATTAATAAAAATGGATGATGGAATTCCACAAAGTGATGGAAATGGAGAATAAACTGCTTACGTCTTTCTTTTATAGATATAGTGTATATTCAGAAATTACTGTCTCCATACCTAAAATACTCCTTGGTGGAAATGCAAGTAAATTGACTCTTTTCTGAGATCAACGAAGAAAAGCCAACCCTGAGCTGGGTGCTGCGGGAGCACATTTGGCCAGACCGGTTAAAGTAATTTCCCTTTTGGGAAATGTTCAGAAATCTGTCATTTGCATTAATTGTGTAAACACTTTCTACCTTATTGAACAACTTTTAAATTCGCTTAGCGATAAGGAAAGATGGCAATTCCTCACCAATTTCTTTGCCAGTGATAGTGGCTAATATGGCTAATATAAATGGCTACAGAGCAATTTAGGAGCTATAGGAAGAAATTTGCTTGCTTTATGTCAACTAGTGATGTAAAGATGTTGGGACATTTCCAGAATTCCAGGGCACATGGCAGGGAGGAAGAGGACAGACACCAATTTAGTTCCTACCATTCTTCAGCAGTGGAACCTGTGTAGGTGCTGTAAGGTATTAGGGATCATTGTAACAGTTTCTGAGGTGGCTATATTGTGATTTTGGGTATTGCCTTAATACACTTTCTCAGTGAAAGACAGCATGTCTTCTATACTCATCTTTTGTAAGTATTCACTTTCAAGCCAGTAGCTGGTGCTAGAAATGTTTTATCTTCAATGCTGAGGCCTTTCAGTTTATCAAGAATGTATAAAGTTGGGTTTGAAATCAAGTTCCTGCAGGCAATTATTTAAATGTTAAAAACCTTTGCTATTTTTTTTATTAGCAAGGTCTTTTATGTATGTAGAGAAATTGTTCAGCTTTTGGAATGCCTTGTGTGCATACATGTGCTTACTTGTTCACATGCTGTGCTTGCCTTCCTTTCTAGTTAAAGGCCAATATGATGGTGTCTTCACCAAGGACTCAACCTCAGATTTACTTCTATTAATGCTATGCAGTGTCCTGCTATCAACTCTGTTGCTGAAATGACCACTTGCCCATTTTTAGAGAGACTTCTTTTAACTGTGCTAGAAACACCCTCTTCCTTCCCCTAGACCTTACAGATGCTTGAAGGTTGGATTTTTAGAACTGAGAGTCTACTTGGCTAGTCTCTAATCATCATCTTCTGGCTGCTCCACCATAACCGATGAAGAATGTAAGGACTGGGGTGAAATTCCAGTTCATAGGAAAGATCAGCATGACTCCTGCTGCCATCAAATAGGGGATTTCAGCCCAGCTTTAACATGTTCAGTCGGCAGCTCAGCTCCAAGCAGCTGGATATCAATTACTGCTGGATTCTTGTAAACAACTTCTATTCTGCTTTGAAGGATTGCAATGCTCAGTGTAACTGTTTCTGTTAAACTTTTGAAATTAAGGTGTTTTTTAATTAACATAAGTTACTTTTTCGTAGTGTATGCATTAGTAGTATTTACATAAACTCCAATGTGTTTTTTTTTTACTTGCTGTGAATAAGGTATGGGCTGTAGTCATAACTAATTATATAAATTTTATTCATTTGAAAATGTCTACTGGCCTCTTGAAATTGAGTATAATGCTGTAGCATTACTCTAAGGTATCCCAGAAGGGCACTGAACAGGCCATTAACATGCAGTTACATGGTGTCTGATTACAGGTGGGCTTTTCTTTTACCTTTTATTTAATTGGGATTTATAAGAATTCCAGTAATTCTTACGATCCACATAAACAATAAACAACAGGGTCATGACCAGTAACCAAATCACACATGGGACTCTTGGAAAGCAGAGAAATGTTCCTGCTCTAGCTTCAGTATCAAAGGACCCGTGCTGCTGCACTGCTAACACTGTTGAGTAAAAAGCATCCAGATCGACTAAACTGGGATTTTCATAGGTGTCTACAAGAGAAATGAAAGCAGTTCTTTGCAGGCTTTCAGATGTATTAGTAGAGAATTTTCCTTCAGCATATAAAGTTTTAAACTTATGAACTGCTATGAAATGGTCTAGAATGTCTTGCTGTATCCTTTCATCAGAGTAATAATGGCATAGGAGCAGAAATTCGGCTGCATGTTTAGGCATTTTTCCTACCAACTGTAATTCTAGCAAAGATCTGGAAATTTTGTTAAAGTCAGGCATGAGTCAAGTCAGTCATACTCTGAGGAGAAAAACAAGAGTAGCAGGCATGACTTTTTGTGTTCAGCTCAGCGGGTGGTGTTTGTGCTCTGAAATATTTTGGTAAATGTCAGTGTCAACTTTTTTTTCTGTAATTACTTGAGTAAAAATAAGCACTACCTGGAGCATTGCATTTCAGACTTGAGCTCAACTGTGATGCCATTGAAATAAAGGAGCTAGTTATAATAAGAAAAACACAGAAAACTGTGGAGCAGTTCAGCTGTTGGGGAAATGTGTGTGCTTCGAAGTGAAATTGTTCATCGGTAACTGTAAGTGATGGTAATGGGGAGTGTAAATCCAGAGCCACAGCTGTGGGGGCTGTTTTGAAAAGCTGTGTGGTTAAACCAGAATATGTAATGAACGAGTATAACCATCACCCTGTGCCACTGCAAGAGGCAAATAGTGAAGACATCATGTTTAAAGGATAGATGTTTCATTTCAGGCTTTCCAAGGAAAACAAAAATAAAATGAGTAAGGTTCAAAATGTTTTTAGAAAACCCTTGTTTAGAAGAAATGAACAAAAAAGGTAAGTTACTGAATGAAGACATTAGAACAGTGTGCTTTCTGGTTTTCTGTTTCCATTTATTTTAGCTTGGAACATAAATGAATGATTACTTATTCTGTGGTGAACAGTCATCTGCTGCTTGATTTCACTCTGCATTCTCCTGTGCTTAAGGAGAATGCTACATATAAATACCATTAAGGCTTTTAATGAAAACAAAATCATAGTAATACTTGTTAAAGGCTGAGGAGGTAGGGAAGAGGGAATCAGACTTGTGTGTGACTTGACATCGTCCAGACAGGTTTTAGAATGCAAATTGCAGCAACAAGAAACATTAGAACTGTGATCTCTAGAAATTATATAGTGCTGTATTATTTGTTGTATGTTCTCACATTAAATAAAGCATCACACACCAGTGGTTAGACAGTCATTAGTTAGCATCTCCTTTATCCACTGAAATGAAAGTTTTCGGGTGACTTGGAGAAGTCACTCATTATAATTTGTAATAACTTTGGACTTCTATTCATCTGAGTACTTAACTGTCATGAATGAGCTTTCCAATGAGAAGTGAAGATAGAAAAGCTTAGAAGTTTTGAAGCTCTTTGCTGTAGTGCATTCTGGTTTCTTGTCAGATTTACAAAAATCTTTCAGAGCATTGTGCTGGTAGAATGAACAATCTCTTCTCCTGCAGGAATGGAACACTAAAAGTATTTGAAGGCTTTTTTAGGCATAATTTCTTAAAAAAAAATATTCTGGTATGTTCTGTGATGTAGCTTCAGTTCTGAAGTCAAGAGAACATTTAGGATATGGTCCCGACTGCTCAGAGACTGTGGGAGAAGGGGGCAAGTGGGGAGACTTTTAGGAGGCTTAAGGCAGAATTAGATTTATTCCAGTACCACAGTTCTGTCTGCCACAAAACTGGGGATTTGGAGTTACTGTTTTGTGTCTCACAGGGTGGAAAACTTTCTGTAAGACTTTCTGTAGCTTTTTTATGTTTTCCCTGTTTATAAGAGAACTTTGTTTAGCTGTGTGGCTTTGTTTCAGAAGTTGCCTCTTTATTGTGAGTCTGTAAACTGCAAAATTATTGGTGGCTGCTCTGTGCTAATGTGATTCGGAGCAAATCAGCTGCAAAGTCCCTACAACTATATCACAACACCTACATCTTGGTGCTTGGTCTGAACAAAGTAGTGGGAATGTGATAGGCAGGTAATACAGGTTTATTTTACTTGCAAGGGTAGGGCATATTAACTGTGGTGAAGGACTAGTTGGTGAATGCAGAAGTGTGTGCCTGAAGACTCAAATGCAGGCCACAGCGTTGTGTCTGCCTTCCTGTGCCCAGCTGGAGTTTAGGAGGCTTGCAGTGGGGTTCCATGTTAGCACAGAGATTAAAAGGACTAACTTGTCTTCCCTTAAATTGAAGTATACCATCAATGCCACAGGCTGTAATCTAACCTAATAGATAAAACAGGTGGTGGTCCATCTTCTGACTGTGTGGCGGTACACTGTGACTTGTTCCTAGGATCTTCTCAGTCCATCCTGCAGGAGTTCACAAGACTTTGGATAAGGCTATGGGGTAGCTACCCTTTACGTTTTTTAGTTTTAGTCTCATGGTCAGAACAGTGATTATTGGGTTTTTTTTAATCAAGTCAAGCGACACCTATGAGTGAGTTAGAAGTGTAAAATGGCTCTCTGCCCACTCTGTGTTCGAACAGGCTCTGTTTGGAATCTCTAAAGGAGGGTGTCACTTCTCATGGTTTATTGGTCCCCATGATGTTCAGAATGGGAAACAGATGCAGTCAGAAACAGATCTCTAGATGTAAGACTGGGACGTTTCTGGAAGTCCTTAATAAAATTTTCAGGTAGAAATAAGGGAGATACTATTATGTTTGATCAGGGGTCTGTTTCTTTACTGCACTGTTGCCTTCATTGTAACAAATCCTCTTAATTAGAGCAGATAACTTGCTGTACCTCCCAAACTATTGGCTACAGTGTCTTCTTTCTAACCCTGTCTCATTTCTATAACCACGACAATAATCATCTCTGATTTCTGGCTACTTCCAGGACTTAGTTTATTTGCATAAGGTTGTTGGGTTTTTTGCATTAGACATATCCAATAAATAAAATGCATGGTTTCTCCCCAGAAGGCATTTTCTCTGCTTGTGAAACCAGAGTTCTGTGAGGCTAAGAAGGCATAATATAGTATGTAATTATGAATAGATTCAAATGAAAGGTAAATGCTCTCCTTAACTTGCCAAGCTATTTTATGTTCTGTTTGTGCATAGGCTGAGACCTAACTCAGATTTGCACCCATGTTCCTTGCAGTTTTGCAGAAAGTACCTGCATGTTGCCATGTAGTACTGCACATAAACGGAGGGAGACTACTCCTACTGTGTAGGAGTAGCCTCCTACAGCAGGAGTCTGCTACTCCTACACAGGAGGGAAAAATTAGTAATTAGTTCTAATCAAAAGTGAAGAAATGTGGATGTGAAGATAATGAGGAGTTTCACACACTTCTGCAGGAAATATTAGATATTAAACAGAGCAACTTTTGCCATTTATATTTTCAGACTGGATTGCAGGTAGCTCCAAGTGAATATTCAGGAGAAGGGAGGCATCTGGTTTCAACCGCTTCATTTAGTGTCTAAATGATATGATAATGCACTGTGTAAGTAGCCTGGAGCCAAGGATGACTTGGTTGCCTCCAGAACCAGAAACAGCATGACTGTGAAAAAAGAAGCAGTGCACTTAGCCCTGGGGGGAGGTGGCTGTTCAGTACAGCATCATCTATCCCAGCTCTGTCTCTTTTGGAGCCTGAACAGATAACGTTTCATGACCCTGTCCTGTATTGCAGTCTTACCTGCTCACCTGAAGTGAGAGATCTGAATCATGCAGATACACTTCTGACTGTTTCAAATCCACCCCAAGCCTCATTTTATTCTAGGGTGAATTACACAGGTTACAGCTCTGACAGTATCTCAGGAGTTCCTTTCAAAGTATTTCAAATTTTGGAAGAGGAGCCTGAATGTCTCACTTAGGGCTGCAAATCATCTCAGACTGTCAAGTGTGTAAGGTTGCAACAGCCTGAAGTATACATGAAAATGTAGCCTATGATATCCACAGTCATGTTACTACATCCCGCTACTCATCTTTTCATCAACCTTGGGATGTAGACAAACCTCAGCTCCTCTGGAAATCCAAATGTGTAATAAACTAGGACATGGCCTTGACAAATAGGTAAAAATAACATTTCTTCATCCAGTACATCAGCCATTTATCAAGGATGATTGCATGGTAAAGACAGCTGTTTGTATTCTTTTAGTTACTACTCCCAATTTCTGGCTGCAAGTAAGTTTGGTCACACTGTATGCAAGAAAGAACCACTCCAGTGTACAAGTAACTATTTTAGAATGACAATTTCATCATGTATTGACAGACAGGGTGTAGACTGTGTATAATGTCTTTTCAAAAACTTGCCTGGAGAAAGCAGTAATTCTGCTTGGCTGATAAACTGAAATTCCAGCAAGGAACAGAGCATTTCTATTTCTGATGTCTTTGAGGAATTCCAGTAACTAATACTCTTAAAGCATTGAGAACTGCACAGGCAGTAGAGCTGATGCATAGTCATGAAATGTGTTTCAAAATTGTAATGAAGTTTTTATGACTTGCAAAGAGATTTTTACTAGCAAGCTGAAAATATCCACCCAAACCAGTTATAGAAGTTACTTTCCCTCACAAATTTTCTAGTTTGCCTTTTTCATTTTGTGGAATGTTTGCATTGAAAGCTCTCTAACAGACTACTTAATGGTGCAATTAAATACAAATCTGTGCTTGCAACAACAGTCTGTTCTTATGGGAAAGACAGTGGATTTGTGACATTAATTGTGAGCAAGAAGGGAACATGGGGTGTGAACAAGATATATATTTATACAAAAAACATCTGACCCTATTTTTAAAAAATCATAAGAGAAATTCCTTAAAAAAAGTTGCATTATTAGGACTGCACAGTTAAAAAGTTATAGCATTACACTTATAATTAAGTAGGCTTAATTATACCGGCTTCATTATTACAACAGCATCACTGGGTTGTGTTTCTTCCAGCTAAAAACAATAGGAGCTTTGTTACTGTGTTCTTAAAAGAGAGCAAAATTAAATATGAAATACGGCCACCAATTCCCTGACTTCTTCACAATCTTGTACCTGCAAAAATTTAATAATGAGTTTCAGAAATGAACCTCCAGTAATAATGAACTTTACATAGAAAGAAGAATCCTACACATCAACCACTTGGCAGCTTTTTTTTTTTCTTTGTAGTTTTTCAAATCTTTTCAGGAAACTGTCTACAGATAGTTTAGCACTGCCACCATTGTTTCTACCAAATTTTCTGCTGGTCTGGGCAATGCACCTTTTATGTGGCTTCTGAGATTTTTTTTTTCTGTGAACAAATCTACTCCCATTATTATTTAGGAAAACTGGACTTTTCATCCAGAGCTGCAGCAAGACAAGCAGACACTGCTAACAACTTTACAACCTTTGAGCACCTTGAGCTTATAGATGGGGGCCAGATTTTTACCATCAGAGGAAATTGGGAATGACCTCGGCAACATCTGAAAGTCAGTTTAGCAAAGTATCATTCTCCACTGATGAGCAACATTGAACACTTGAGGACAGGGTACAGGTACATATAGATTTTTGATATGTTCTCAGAAGTTTACAATTTGCAAACTTCCAGCTTTAGAACTTGCATTCATTTAATCACGTTTAATACTCTTACCCTGTGTGAACTTATCTTACTTCATTTTTAGTTTATCAGCCTGACCTTTGAAAGACTCTATGGCAAGATAAATTATGATAGATGAAAAATCTCTTTAAAAATCTGTTTTCCCTCCCCTTCTTGTACTACAGGGAACAATGAATAATTTGCAGTACTTTTTTTTCCACTTACAGTCATACAGCTCAGATATTCCTGATGTAAAAATCAGAGTTTTTGCTGTTTCCACAAAGTTGTACTTTGGGAAACAGCTCATTTGGCACCATCTTTCTACTACCATGGGTGTCCTCCAAAATTTACTACATATTACACTTCTTAGTCAAACAGTCTCATCCTGGATCTTTAGAGCTGAACACACACATCCTTCAGTCGTTAATTGGAATTTACTTCTCTGTGCTAAAATGCCTTTTATTGTATTCTCAGTTTAGAACTAATGCAAGGCTCTGTTCCTCTAGGAAAAAAACTAGCTTACATTGAAAACTGCTCCATCACTTTTGTGTTGAATATTGCTACAACTTTTTTTTTCTCTATAGCCTAATTCTTCAAAAGACCACTTCTTTATCACCTTCCAGTTCTCTCTCTGGCAAATGAGTGACTCTTATAATATTTTACAAGGCTTTAAAAAAAAATTGTTATTCTTAACTTTTATGTTAGCAAAGTGATCCTCTGAATCTATTTTCACCTGAGTCCTCGGGTCTTTCTACGTAATTAGCTTGTGTTCCTTGCCTGGATATAAGATAGACTTTTTGAAGGGTGGTGTTATGGACAAATTCAATTGGGGAGGCTAATTATAGATAAATCAATTAACAAGAATTTATTAAGCAAGCGGTATTAAGCAAAAGAACAGTGCTGGGCGGCTGGGGAGCCTCTGCTCTGCCACGGCGCACCTTCCCCCTTTGATCTTTTTGTTTTTATAGTCCCCCTTTTTTTTTTCCGGTTGACGTATTTTCTCTCAATGCCCTCTGCGCCGGTGCAATTGGTTGCTAGGGGGTCTTTTTTCTGCCCTTGGTGGTCATAGGAATGAAGGCTTCTCATCTTCCTTGCAGATTGTCCTTGGCCTAAAAGTTAACTTGTATATAATTAGTTACACAGTCTTCTATGCTAGTTGCATTCCCTACTCAGTTCAAATTCTTATCTCCTTTAACGCTCGTTTTGATGAACAAAGACCTTTTTATTTATTACAGGTGGCACTTGTAGTATTACCAAAGAGTGTCCAAAAATGGGCCAGGAAGATGGTGAAGAGTCTGGAGGGGAAGTCATATGACAAGCTGCTGAGGTCACTCAGGTTGGCTTAGAGAAGAGACTGAGGGCAGACCTCAATGTGATCTACAGCTTCATTGTGAGTGGTCAAGGTGGGGCAGGCACTGATCTCTGTGGTGACCAGTGACAGGACCTGAGGGAATGGCATGAAGTTGTGTCAGGGGCAGTTTAGGTTGGATATAAGGAAAAGGTTCTTCACCCAGAGGGTGGTTGGACACTGGAACAACTCCCCAGGGAAGTGGTCACAGCACCAAGCCTGACAGTTCAGGAAGTGTTTGGACAACACTCTCAGGCATAGGATATAACTCTTGGGGTGGCCTGTGCAGGGCCAGGAGTTGGAATCAATGATCCTTGTGGGTCCCTTCCATCTCAGGATACTCTATGATTCTATGAAGTCTTTGCCTTTGCTTGCCCCAGCTCACATCCTCCTGGGCCAGAGGCACAGTGAGGCAGGCAGCATCTCCCCAGCATCCATTGTGGAGATGAGCGTTTTAAAATGCCAAATTGATCACCAGCACCTCGACATGGTGTGAAGAGAGTTGCAGCATCTCCCGGCTGCCAGGAAAAGAGAGGAGTGGTGCTCCTCTAAAATGACAACTGCCGTGGCTGACCGAGCGCCTTCTAAGGTAACATACTCCCACCTAGTGGCTCTCGTACAGCTAATTGAGAAGTTAATTGTGGAACTCGCATTCATAGAACGAGTAAGTCAGATATTTGCTAAGTCGATATAACTTCTCAGTAGGGCTAGAAACGTTTGTTTTGGATTCCTTTTTCACTGGTGTACCCTCTAACAAGAAATCGGGAAGGAAGAGTTAAGCTGCATAACACTGATTTTATAGTTAGTACTATCGTTATTACTATAGTATATAGTTGCTCACAATGTATTTAGTGATTCTTAGTTTAGTTTTTCACCACAGTTTTAGTTGCGTCACTAGGCTTTGTAGGATAGACAATAGCTAGATACAGAAAAACATTTTAAAACCATTCTGTTAGGTGTACTTAATACCGTAAGAAACCTTAAAGAGAAATTGTGGTATTCTGCGTGTGTATAAGAGACAGGTATAAAAAAATGTGTGTATACATAAATTAAAAAAAAACCACCCAAACTTACAGGTAACATTGCTTCAGGCTTTCTTAATTGTGTCTCCAAGTAGAGTACTAAATCCCTAAAAAAGAAGCACTGTAAGTTGTTCAACTACAATTGGCATTGACATTCCAGAGTTTCCAGACTTAAAAGCCAGCTAGCAGCTCACAGCAGCTGGACTGCAAATTTAGAGGATGTGAACTGGATACATCAATGTCTTTTAGGATTCTCAGTATAATCAGGAATTCAAAGCCAAGTATGAGCAACCTAAAGAAACACTGAACTCTTTCCACTTTTCAAAGTACTCAAGAGGTATTTTAAATATTTAAATATAGGAAAAGTAGAACGAAATCTTGTTGTCCACTGTTGCACTCAATGTAAATTATGTCCATAATTATTTAATATTCAAAAGCTAATGTGATATAAAAGTCTTCAGACTCCCTGATAAACTTCCACTTAATGTCTAGGTCAGATCGACTATGACCAAAGACTTTACAGTTTAACACCTATGTGGTTTCAGTGCTGAGATATGCTTTAAGATTTTTACAGAAACTACCATAAATTCAAGTAATTTTTGGCAATATTTGCAGAGAAATAAAAAACTGAGCAGGTACTGTGTCTGAGCTTTTGAAGCCCTTTGGTGAGGACTGAGACACCAGTGATGTGAGGAAGGAAGCCTGCTTTGTAGTTCTTTGTGCTTCACATCTTTCTGTGAAGAAAACTCTGGTTTCAAGCTTGTTGAGGCAATAGCCATTTTCTTGCCAATCCTCTTAAATTCCTCCTCCACAGAAGTGAAGAGGATATATTTCTGTTTCAGAATGCTTTTGAACATCTGCTTAAAAAGCAGACTGGAAAGCATTCTGTGATGATGGAACATCAAAAGACCACAGTGCTGTGGTCAGGTCAGGACAGGATTTTTTGTGTCTCCCTTGGCCCTTCCCTCCTTCCCGTCCTTTCCTCACTTCACTTTCCTGACATTCACCACTTTTTCCACCAACTCTTTGTGGTGTTACTTTTTCAGCAGTTCCCTTCTGCTCCTTCCCTCTCAGGCTTAGCTGTATTGCCAGAAAACTGCTATTTTGCTCAGTGATAAAAGGCATGGCTTTTGTCGTGAAGGGCACAGTTTTTTAGAGAGATAGAAAGCAATAGTTTGGTTGTTATGAGGGGAAAAACAAGAAAAGAGATTTTATACACTTTGTTAATGCCCATTTTACATCACTCCGCACTCAGCAATATTGGCTTAAAGTTAATTTAATTCAATTTACATCAGTGCAATTGTTGACATTTGTACTCATCAAAGTGAAGACAGAACTTGCTCCAGGATCCATTTTTTCATCTTCATTGTATATCTTTTAACATTGCATGTTAAAATAATGTGGCATGTGTCTCGAAGAGGTTTACCAAAAAATGAACTCTGTATGATATTTTTTTCCTACAATTGATATTCTGTTCCCCCCAAATGCTCATTTCAGCAATATTAGATTTTGTAATTTTATAATTAAAAAAGATTCAACTTTTTAAAGCAGAATGAGAACAAATAGTGCTTTTCAAGAAAAAAGACCCTTTAGGCACTAGGATGTCTTGTTAGGAGGATCCTAATAAACAAGCATTGCAGTGCTTGATAACGTGAAATCCAAAATAATATGGACTGATTGAATGAAATGAAGTCTTTCCAGACAGTTTACTATAATTAGATTTACAATCATATTATGTCTAGGTTTTCTACAGAGACCTTTGTCTAAACTTCAAAGGATGTCTGGTTACTTTTAAAGTATTTCTACTTCCTACATATCAAACCTGTCAGAGTGCAGAGAAATACTGCATACCCTCTTTTTCTGCTCCAGGCCATAGTAAAATTTACACTGACAAAAAAAAAATCTAATGCTTCTATTAAAGTATATTACAACTGCAGTAATAGCCGACTCCAAGAATATATGTAGTAGGACTTGCTAGCACTCCAATAAAACAGACGTTAGATATCAAGGACTTCTGTGTTACAGCTACCTAAAATAACTTAGAAGGAAAAGCACTGTCTGGTGCAGTGCTATAAAATAAAATGTGTAAGAAAAAGACCTCTTTCACATTTTCAAATCTAGCCAAAGGAATCTATGTCATAATCTTGGCAAGACTCTGCCCTCATTCCTCATTCATCAGATTCGTGAGAGTTTCAACTAGACATTAGTAAGGAAACTACTCCAGTGTTAAAAGGAACTGTATAAAGCTTTGGGGCAAACAGTATATTCTTTGCAATTTAAGGTAATTTTCTAACCAGAATTGGTGCAAAATGCTTTTTGGCAAATTATGCTGTAATTCTTGTACAATAATCCTACAATAAGTTTCTGTTTATCAGGTTTAAAAGTTAAACAGCTATGTCCTAAGGTACTGATTCAATAGAGCAATAAAAAAATAAATGCAGTGACAAATAACAAAAACATGTTTTGGGCCTGGTTCTTTTATCCCGTTCTTTCATAAAAGTTTGTGAAAAACAAGTGAATAAAACTTTCAGGTGTGTAAAATCTCTTCAGAACACCTGAAGTTATCTGATATAGTTCTCAATTTAATAAAAATATTACATTCCCCTGTAAATTATGTCTTACGAGGAAAAAGAGTTCAAATATTCAGCTCAGATTTTATTATGAGTCACAGCAAAATCCAAGAAAAATACGGGTTATAAACAGTTGTTCTTAGTAAAGCCTAATTACAGTGAAGTCAGATCATCAAAGAAAAGCAGCTCACACCTGTGGGCAAGGGTGCACTGAGAATTCTGATACCAAACTAGCACAGGGAGAAGAAAAGGATCGTTATTTTATTTCAGAAAGCCAGGGGTCTTTAGCTCCTATGTTCACCTTTGATGTTTAATAAGAGATTATAAACATGGAATACTTTTTGGTGATTTTAACATTCTCTTTTATTCATGCCATAAAGTGAAAAACCTGATTGCAAATTTGTATGTTTTCCTTGAGACCTTCTGCTGTACTCCAGAAATGGCTGTACATGGCAACCTATCCAGTAAGGTGTCACTTACATGAAATACAAAGAAAATGCTGAGGAATTGTGTGCTTGAGTGGTTTTTTGGGTTTTTCTTTTTTTAACCTAAAAGAGACTGCCTGCATTCCTTCAGTATTTCCCACCACCAATAACAGCTGAGACACATGGAGTTTTCGGCCAGGAAGTGAGCAATCTCTAAGGTAACAGGGACACACAGCTGCAGTCAAAATGTCAAAAACTTTATTTGACTTAATATACCCCAAACTGATTCCTATGAGAGGCTTCGTGGCTGATTTAGATGAGGGGGAAGGAAATAATCAAACAAAAACTGAACAGGCACCTGAAATGAAAAGGTGGTGAAATTTAATCGTGAAGGCAATAGCTTTGGTATGTTGGCCATTCAGAACTTTTAAATGGAGACATACCATCTGTGAATTATGATGAGCTTACATGATGAGTGTAACATGCCATTATTAATAAAAGCACAACATGCATTCTCTTCCAAAAATAAGCAAACTCAAATGACTAAATGTCAAATATGACAATGTAGCAATTCTGCGGCAGTACAGATTTAAAGTGAGATTACTAAAAGCTATGGAACATATTCATAATAAAGATGAATTTGCATGTCCTGAAGGTAAAATTTCAGGGATTCTCTGCCTTATTACTAAGTGCAGTTGAGCATGTAAACCTTAGGAAAAGGGAGGGGGAGAAGTTTTTGGTGACAGCATATTGGTTTTGAAAGACTTTAATTTGCTAGATGGGGGAAATAAGCCACAAAATTATGCTAACAACTTGAAGAACTTGCAAGCTAATCCCACACCCAGTATTAACCCTGGTACACTTGATGTGTGCCTTGCTACGTGAGCCCTAAGGAGTTGTGATAGGAGTTCAAGAACAGTGCCAGAACTGCAGGGCTTCCAACCCAACGGGTTTGGCAAGTGGCTGCAGCTGTTGTGAAGCTCATGAGATTAATTTCTGAGACTGAAATATTTACTGAGCCAACAGGGATTGAAAACAGACATGTCTTCTGCCAGGCAAGCAGAGAGGAGAACATAGCCCTGAGCTGCACCCAGGGGAGGTTTAGGTTGGACTTTAGGAAGGATTTCTTCACAAAAGGGGTGATCAAATATTGGAATGGACTAGAATGTCCAGGGAGGTGATCAAGTCACCACCCCTGTGTAAGACAGGAGTCAGCACTTAGTGCCACGGCCTAGTGGACACGAAGGTGTTCGGTCTCAGGCTAGATTTGGCTTTTTCAGAGGTCTTTTCCAACCTCACTGAATCGGTGATATTTCACTTTGGTATTACTGGTCAACACCGACCTGACCAAGACTAAACACTCCCTAAGGCGCAAGTGCATGCCAGAGCACATCCTAAAGGACCAAATACGCCACTTCGGAGGATACAAAAGCGTAAGAACACACACAAAAAAAACCCAAAACAAAACAAAACAACCAGCCAGGCTCTGAAAACGGTAAGGAACAGCCCGCGCCCACAGGCGAGCACTCGCTAGGGAGCGGGACTGCAGCGCCGGGGCGCTGAAGCGGCGGCGCCGCGGGTCCGCCCGCCCTCAGGGCGAGAGCAGCGCGCGCCGTCCCAACGGCTCCAGGGGCGGCCGCGGCGCACGCGCGCCGGACACATCTCCCCACACCTTGCCCAACCGTCCCCCGCTTTAAAGAGCTCTCGCGTGCCGGGCACGCTTACCCCGCTGCTATTGGCTGGCGCCGCCTGTCAACTGTGTCCGTGCCCGCCCTCCGCGCCCGCTGATTGGCCGGGCGGGTTAAGCGCGAGGGAAACCCCACGCGTGACCGCGGGGCCGGGCGCATGAGGCGCTGACGGTGGCGGCAGTTGGGAGCGCTCTGTGGCGTTCGGCTCCCGACGGGACAGTGGGCAGTCATGCCTTGGCCTCGCCTGCCTGAGGACAGCGGTGGGTTCGGGTCCTTGGCGTGCCGTGGGCAAAGGCGGAGGCAGCGCGATGAGGGATGAAGCGGTGTGGAGAAAGTGCGAGTCGTCGGGAGTAGCGCAGGGAGATTCCAGCAGATGGTGTGGGGGGGAGGGGTGTTGAGTTTATTCTCTTCCCTTACTCTTCCACATGCAGTTGTGCTTCATCGCGTCCGTCGCGTTTGTGCCCGGGACATGCCCGAGGCTGCCGTGCTTCTGCATAGGCCTCTTATAGCTCCTCAGGGCCGCTTCGCCCCTTGGAGCTTCCGCGGCGCCGGTCTGGTGCCCGCTTGCTGCCCTTGCGAATTACGTAAGGACGGCCTGGCCCGGGTGTTGGAGCTCGCCCAGACAAAGGGAGAATCAGTTTGCCTCTCCCTCGCTCCAGTTTCATTGTCATCTCCATACTCCATGCCTTGTTAGGCCTTAAACTGCCAAAAGATTTCCTAATTATAGAGTCACTGTGCAGCTTGTAGGCTGTGAAACACAGTAAGTGGAATTAACTTGCTGAAAGGAGAGGGGACACAATTAGCAGGTGGGGGCCATGGAGCCATCCTGTTTCTGCTCGTGCCTGTCAGAGATTTTATTAGTAGTTTTTTTTTTTTTTGGTTTTTTTTTTGTTTGGTTGTGGGTATTTTTGGTTTTGTGGGAGTTTTTTTGGTTTTTTTTTTGTTTTGTTTTTTTGTGTTTTTTTTTGGTTTTTTTTTTGTTTTTTTTTTTTTGCTTTTCCTGCTGCTTTCTGGAATCTCCTTGTTAAAAAATTGGCTTTTTTAGTACCCTGTGACAGATAGAATTTAAACTTCTTGGGAGTGGTTGTTTGCATGGATTCCTGCCCCAAAGTGAATACTGGCTTAATAAAAAGACAAAAAAAAATATATTCCCACCAAAAAGCTATTTTTCCTAGGGTGGGAAAAATAACTGTTAACACTATTCTAATTGAAGGGCTTGTGGGGTCTGTCATGTGAAGGCTGTTGTGAAAGAAATGCACTTAGAAATAGTAATGACATTGATTCAAAGCACATTTGAAATTATAAAGCTGGGGCAGGCGTGGGGGAATAAGCTGCAGCCTCATCTTTGGATAGAAACATCATTGCATAATATCCATAAATCTAGTAGAGAATAGGCACTTCGCCATTCCATGAATTTGGTCTATAATATATTTTAAAATTAAAGCTTTGTTCAGTGGGTTTTCAAGAAATAATAGTGGGTTGTCAAGAAATGTTTGTATGAACTTTAAGCTGTTTTTAAGTGTTTTTCTTATAAAAAGTATTCTGCTGATGTCTCAGGACATTGACTTTTGGAGTCTGAGCCTGAAAACGAAGAAAGCTGAAAATGTAAGGGGCCCTGAAGAACAGTGGTACCTTTACTTTTCTGGTGATGATTTTTTGGGTAGCATTTCTTGAGAAGTGGCATAGCATTTGGAAATGGCATTTGGACAAAGGATTGAAATGATGAAAAAGATTGCTTGCCTAAGCAGACCTTAGTGCAGATAATTTTGGGAAAAGAATAAATAAACTTGCAGAAGGAAAAAGAGACAATGAAAGAAACATCTGACCTGAGATTTTTTTATTGGCTTGACTAGTAAAATTGGTAATTGCCAAGTGGTGGGGTTGTTTTTCATCACCTGGGTGACAGAAACCTAAAGCTGTTGGGTGAGATCTTGGCATGGCAGAGAAATAGGAGATAGGGCAGCAGCAACCATATCAATAAAGTTTAGTTTCTGAAATTATGAAAATTGATAAAGCCATGAAAATAGGGATTCCAGGGGTGGGGTTATTTCAAACCTTTACTTTTGCCAGACTGTTCTGCCTAATTTTATTTTATATTGGTATTAACAAAATTTTTTATTTCATAAATAATGAGTTCTTTGCCTTCTTTATAGTAACTGGGTATGGACTTAAGTTCTTCCTCCAGTGTTTTAATACTAAAATACTGTTCTGAAATAGTTGGCATTTTTATAAAATGTAGTAATAAGAAATTGGATTTTGTCACCTGGAGTAGCTTATTGGTCCCTTATACAACTGTGGTAACATAGTTTATGAAATAATTCATTCTTCTACTTGAAGGGCAGCATTCTTAAAAATAGTTGTGCTACTTATGTTGTGCTAGCTGTGATAGCATTTAGGAGAGTTTGAATGTAGGTTATGTAAAAATCTATTACATTACATATTTTTGTAGTAGGTAAAGTTCCAGATTATCCCAGCTACAGAACAATGGTCTGAAAGGAAGTACACAGGTGACTGAGGCTGAATATAGGATTGAAGCTTCATGCTAAACAAAGTTGCAGTAAATAGACAAGTATAGCCTGAGTGGTCTTTTTATATTTTGGTATCTTCTGCATGCACATAACAACTTAGAATTTGCTGAATTGGAATATTTGCGGTATTCTGTTGAAGCTGATGCAGATATGCATGAGGAGAATAAAGCTGCAGCAAATGAATGTGGCAAAATCCGAAGTGGTGCTCAAAATGGGGCAGCTTTACTTGCCCTATTGGAGAAGACTGGATACAGCATGGTTCAGCAAAATGGACAAAGAAAATTTGGTGGTCCTCCACCAGGTAAGCATTTCTTTTGACATTGAAAATTGGTGTAGCCTCATGTTGTGTATCTTGACAGTGACCAGTAGTAGAAGCTTAAGGAAACAGTCTAAGAAACACAACACATATGGGGAGGGTCCTGATGTTTTACAGTTTCCAGCAACTTAAGATCTCTTGAGCTAGACTGTGTGGAACATTTGCTTTTGGTGCACTTAAAAAGTCACAGCTTTAAAACTAGCTAAAATTGACAGGTAGCAGAACAAATGTGGAGTTCCCAAAGCCAAGTGTGTTCCATTTGACTGAGAACATGCTTCAAAACATTTAGAGACACGGAAGGGAAAAACAGGTTGGTGACAGAGGCATAATCTACTTAGTGTCTTCTCTTATACCTTACCACTTGCATTGGCCAAAGCATTTTTTTTTTAACTTTTGTTCTCTGAGAAAGCACCAGTGAAGATTAACTCATTTGGTTTCAGAGTTGACAATAAAATATTTATTTTATTTTGAATAATTTTCCAATGTTGTTGACATCAGCAGTGTACAAGAGCTTTGCTACTAAGCCTGGTTGTATGACATGGAATACAGTAACACTTCTTTCTGAATCAGATTATGCACTAAGACAAGCAGAAGGAAAATACGTTGTGCTGTTCTTTCAGTTCATTTTCACTTGTGGCCTGTGATCCCATGACTTCATAAGTTATGCTCATAAGCATGAACTTTATTTACTCGTTGCTGTATGGAGTTTAAGTTGCATCAAAACTATTTCTCTGTAAGTTTTTCTGTCTTACATTTTGTCTATACTTCTACTAAGCCTATATAAAATAGAAAAAGGAAGCCCTGTGAAACTGTTTTGAAAATGGCACTGGAAAAAGAACTGCAGGCAATCACTATCTTCAGCCTGTTCTTAAGTTATTGTACATCTTCTACTTAATAGTGTCTTTTAGTTAGAGCATTAGATGGTATTGTGTTTTTTTAGCAAAGCTAATTTTATTAATATTTTCTGAAACTAGATGGGTTTGACAAGGTATCTCTTCCATCTCTTCCATCAATCTCTTCATTGACATTAGGTATATATCTTTTCTTCAAATCTTCATATATTTTCATAGGACATTGAAAATGTTTTTTTTTTTTAGGTTGGAAATTTCTCTGAGTTTCTGTAAATGGCTGTAGGCCAGGTGATGCTTGAATGTTTGAGATGGCTTGTAGGAAATTACAGTATAAATGAAGGGTTTCACTATGAATTTTCCTTGTTTAAGATGTGATTTCTGTAAGCTTGTGTTGCTGTCGGAGGATAATCTCATTGTTAGCTCTGTTCTCAGCAGATGTGGCTGAAAATTGCCCTAAAAATTTACAGGTTTTTACCTGGCACAATTCTTGTTTAGTGTATGCCACTTGTGAAAAATGTATCTGTACAGTGCTTTAAAAAAAAAGAGATGAAAGTGAATTTTCATAGTTTTATGTTTGCTGCTGTCTAAACAATGGGCCCAGCAGTGATGTCACTAGGCATGTGAGTCATTAGAATTATGTGGAAGTTTAAGATGACATGGGTGTTAACAGTGGGAGGAATATGACGAATGTTGATTGAACTGCTGCAAAAATAGGAGTCCCATTTTCTGTTGTCCAGTGATGAATCAAGTACCCAGTCAAGGAAACTCTGTCAGTTACTTGTGGAATGCTGGTAACTAACTTTCCATGTTTGCTCTGCTAAGTACATGTCCTTCATTGGCAAATGTGGCACGGACCAGTTTTCTTTAAGTCAGGAGTCAGAGGCTAATTCCAGTTGGCAGTAATGTGCTGTACTGCTGGGTTAGTATGCAGCATTAAAATTAGAAGGGAGGATTTTTATGTGATAGGTGGCTTTTGCTTATTGAGAATCACTGTTCATTTACTGGGCTGAGAAGGATGGTAAAGATTTATCTAGTTAATAAATACATAAAGATTTGTATTCCATTTCATTACTCCTGCACATTTTTTTATCTACATAGGTGTGCAGCTGCCTTTGTCTTTAGAGCTCCTAAATGGTCTGCAGTTGGATTTTTGTTTTTATGTGGAAAGGGACTTGCACGATATGAGTGATGGCAGTACTAGCTTGCAAATGGTGTTAGCTGCCATGTCCAGTCAGACATCAACTGAAGTGGTCAGAGATGTTTATAAAGGTGAAAATGATAAAAATGTGGAATGCTGTGCGGAACAGAGCCAAGCTTTTTCCTAGATAAGTCATGGCAGTGTGACTCCAAAATGCATGTCAGTTATGATGCCTTGGTAGCTTCCCTATGTGCCATGTAATTATTTCTGTACAGTTTATAGATGAAAAATTATTTTGTGAGAAGGCAAAAAAATCTCTCAATTCTGTTATTTTTATTCAACAGTAAATTACAGACTCTCTGACAATACATTAAGGAAAAAACATTAATTACAAAATAAATCTAATTTATTCTGAACTTCAAACCAAAGAACATTATTTAATCATCTTCTTGTCTTAACTTGTCAAGAGTAATTATTTTTTCACCTTGTCTTGTTATGCTTTGTCATTTCATACTAATATTCACTAAGTTTTGTGTTAGTTTTTTCTACCATCTTTGTACTCCTTGCTTTCTCCTGTAGAAAACTTTCCTCGCCAAAACCTTTAAAAAAAGCTTTTGTCATGATTTGAGTGTCTGCCTTTGAAACTTCTACCTGATTTGTTTGTCTAATTTAAGAAAAGATACAAAGCCAAACAAACTTTTTTTAAATTATTGTTTTATTATTTTGAGAAAATAGAGTGCTGTATTTGAAGACTATAACTCCATAATATTCAATGCATAAATGCATCTTTACATTATCTGTTGAACATATCTTTCAGTATATATGGCAGTGATACAAAAGAATGTTTAAATCTTTTATATATGGCTTAAGGAGAGAAGCATAGATGTTCTGCAGCTTTCAGATGTTAACCAAAGACCGATTTGTTGTGTGGATTTTTTTTTTTTTTGCTTCTTTTTTTTTTTTCCTATCATCCACTACTGCCTGTGAAAACTGTGGTCTGTTTTTAAGGAAAAAGTGTTTCATCTTTTTGGCTATTGCAGAAAATTTGGCTCTGTATCCTACTTTTATTAGGGAGTCCTATTTTATTGACTGAATGAAGGTGGAAGCAAAATGTTTGGAGTTTTTGAATGATGTCAAGGAAGAAGAAAAAGTGCTGCCCTGGGGACCTTAGCAAAATTTATAAAAATATGGGGGCAAGAAGTGCAGTGAAACATTTTGTAACTTTAAAGCATTGTAGTAGAAAATAAAACTGAAGTTCTTACCTAGGTATCTTTCTTAGGTATATCAATTTTATTAATAACCGGAAAAAAATGGTAAGTGGCATAAAATGATTGAAATAAAATGATTGAAACTGTGGGGCTTCTGGCATTTTTAAAAAATTTAAACATAAAAGAAATAAGATGTAATAGAAGAGAATGTGCTAGTTTTCAGCTGAGACCAAAAATAAATATCTCCCACATTCGAACTGGATGTGGGGTAAATGTGCATTTGTACTAAGATTGCTGTTGGACAATTTATTTTAAGGTTGGGAGGGTCCTCCACCACCTCGTGGATGTGAAGTTTTTGTGGGTAAGATTCCTCGTGATATGTATGAAGATGAGCTAGTTCCTGTTTTCGGGAGAGCTGGGAAGATCTATGAGCTCAGGCTGATGATGGAATTCAGTGGTGAGAACCGAGGCTATGCTTTTGTGATGTACACCACCAAAGAGGAAGCCCAGCTGGCCATCAAGATTCTTAATAATTATGAAATTCGTCCAGGGAAGTTTATTGGTGTCTGCGTAAGCTTGGACAACTGCAGATTGTTTATTGGAGCAATTCCTAAAGATAAGAAGAAGGAAGAAATACTGAATGAAATGAAAAAAGTTACAGAAGGAGTGGTGGATGTCATTGTTTATCCAAATGCCACTGACAAAACTAAAAATCGTGGCTTTGCCTTTGTAGAATATGAGTCTCACAGAGCAGCTGCAATGGCTAGAAGACGGCTAATCCCAGGTAAAACTGTTTGTAATTAAACTGAGTTTATATGGAGAGTATCTATTTCCATATTGTGGGGGGATGAGATAGTGGATCATTTCTGTTTTCCATTCTTTAAGGTGTTTTGAGAGTTAGAAAACTGCAGTATTGCCTTTTGGCTAAGGATGATTTCATTTTTTATGTTTTGTAGTTATGGTTTGGTTTCTTTTAAACTTTTTTAAGAAGCTGTAATTTAGGTAGTTTGACAATTAAAAAATAGACATCAGTTTTATGTAATTTAGGTATTTATGCCAATATGTAGCTGCACGGGCACACATTCAGTTTTCATTTACATGCACAAGGCTCTGCACTCAAATTCTCTTAAAAGTGAGCTTAGAAAGGAATGTGCCTTGAATGTGCCCCGTATTTTCTGTGGGTTGTCATGAGTAATGTTATTTTCATCACTATGAAATACATGAATGTTTCATATTTTAAAAAAAGGTAGGTCTTTAATATTTTACTGGAAAATAATTTTGAAAGAAAAAATAAATATGCAGAACTATATACAATAGACAAAGTATCAAATCTATAGTAAATATCAATATAATACTTGTAATAATATGTAATATATTCAACATGTAATTGGTATATTTTATATATATCTATATCTATATATATATCTCTCTCTATATATATATATAGAGAGATATATATATATCTCTGCAAAGTGGTGGGTGAAATACCTCCAGATCACTGAATAGAAAATAAACCTGTATGATAGGCAAAATGATGGGTTGACATGAGTAACAAAGCAGGTTTGGTTTTGGTTTTTTTCTTTTAGTTCTGGCATCTGCTGCAACATAGAGTAAGCGTTGTACTGAATCTGTACATTTAGATTATTATTTCCAGGTGTTGCCCATGCTTTTTAAAGTGGTAGTATTATTGAAGAGGCTGTGTTTAATAGCTAGTTAAATACATTACTTTTGGTCTCCTTTTGTGTGCGTGTGTGTATGTGCATGTCACAAAGTCTTTGTTTTGAAAATGGTGCTTAATGAACCCCAAGGTAACAGAATACTTGTCATTTTTGCAGAGTCACATTTACTTTAACACTTTCAAGTCAGTTTAGTAGATGTAGGCAGCAAAACCCAGTTTCTTGTGGTATGCATCATGTTTGTTTTTTGTAGAGGTAGGTGGTAAGAATGATTCTGCTTTCCTTTGCATGTGTCTTATTTTTGTAATGCTTCCTTGCTATAGGAACATTCCAGCCCTGGGGTCATACTATTCAAGTAGACTGGGCAGATCCTGAGAAAATAGTTGATGAAGAAACTATGCAGAGAGTCAAAGTATTGTATGTGAGAAATTTAATGATATCTACTACAGAGGACAAAATTAAAGCTGAATTCAACAAATTCAAGCCAGGAGTAGTTGAACGTGTGAAGAAGTTGAGGGACTATGCTTTTGTTCATTTTTTCCACCGTGAAGATGCAGTTGCTGCTATGTCTGTAATGAACGGGAAGTGCATTGATGGAGCCAGTATTGAGGTAACACTGGCAAAGCCAGTTAACAAAGAAAGTTCTTGGAAGCAACATTTTAATGGTCAGATAAGTCCCAGTTCTGAAAACCTCTTAGGGTTTCCTAACAAAGAAGATGCTACTCAAAAATCCTTGGGGAAACCAGCAAGTCTTTCAGTTCATCTGAATGGTCAGCAGAGTCCAGGCCCTCCTGAAGCTGAAAGTAGTACATACCACATTTTTCCAGGAATAAAGCTTACTCCAATCAGTATGTATTCTTTAAAGCTGAGTCACTTCAGTTCTGCAGTAATGCATCTGGATTATTTTTGCCATAAAAATAGCTGGGCACCACCAGAATACTGCTTGTATTCAACCACAAGTCAGGATGGGAAAATACTCTTGGTGTACAAAGTGCTTATTTCTAGTATCACAGATGATTTCCGGAGTTATTTCATGCCAGAAAAACTCTGTACAACAGTAGAAGATGCAAAGGAATTGGCAGCACAGTTCACGCTTTTACATCTCGGTAAGCATAAACATTTTTGTTTATATATTAAGAACTGAAGCTGGAAAAGTTACTTTTAAATTGCTCTTGGTATACATATCTTGGTGTGCATGCGTGTTTTGTGTAAAGTAGTCTACAGAAGACTTGGTTCTTGTGTCAGTTGAGTCTGGACCATTAGATGAGAGCACTGAGAAAAGCCTGTAAGTATCTGAACAGTCCAATGCCACGGTAATTTTTGCTTACATTTATCTACTGGAATGATGTATAAGAAAGAATTAGATGACATGTAAGTAACTTAGGTTTAAGGTCATTTGTGAGATGATTACAGTGCTGAAAATTTATTTGAAAGTCTGTGTTCTAGCATCTTCATTTATGTATGTTCCATTTTTTAAAAATCAGAATGCATTTACTAGAAGAGGAGAGTTTTTACATTATAAAATTGGTGGGGAGGGGGTTTTCTTTGGTTAGGTTTTTTCCCCTCACCTGTTGTAATCTTGGTGAATTGAAGTGTGATTGCAGTACACTGTTAAAATAGTGCTACTATTCTTCTCTTCCTAATACTGCTACTTAGCACTTGCTCTGCAAGTCTCTTGAGATGTATGTTGGCTGTGGTGAGGTTTCTCCTTTGCATGAGTTCATAGCAGAGTTATTTCAGGCTTGAATGTGATGCCTTTTTTTTTTTTTTTTTTTTTTTTTTTTCAATGCATGACTAAAATGTAAACAAGCTTTTTGTTCTTGCTTGCTTGCTTTCTTCTTGGGTTTGGATTTGGCATGGCCAAAAGGTCTTAGAGGAAGGAGAGCCTCTGAGGCACAAAGCCTTATACATTGTGTCCACTTCAGCAGTGGTGTGCTTGGTTTACATTGGTGGGACACCTCTAGAAGGTGATACTTCCAGATGGCCAAAGTGATTTTGAATAGTAAGTGGCTAAGTATCTGTGTCTGGTTTTGTACACACGGTGTCTGTTTCCATATTTAGCTAGGAAAATTAGGGCCACACTTTTATAACCTGTATAATGTCAAACACAAAAGATAAAAAGGGTACGAAACTCAAAATAGTGTGAGGCTCTCCTTAAAAGAAGAATAAAGACAATTGCAGGTTTTTGTGCTTGACCATATGTACCTGCCCAGTTTGCTCCTTTTGTTACCTAAAATTATTTTCTCTCCTGTACTTCTTGGGAAAGAATCAAGGGAACAATTAAAGTTAGATTAAGAGTGATTATTCACAGCTGTGGGCAAATCCTGACTGCAGACTATTAAAAGAAAAAATGAAGAAAGTAAGTGTTGAGATTTTTATCTCTTCAGTTATAATTACAAATGCTGTAGGCAAAACTTTTTTAAGTGGATTTAAATTAATAGTATTCTATAGCTTTTTAGCACTTGATTGTGCCATACAATCACAGTTAATGTGAACTGGTATTTAGCAGAATTCCCAAATACCAGATTTACTTTTTACAGCTGTTTCCCTAACAGCCTAGTGCTAGTAATGCTGTCTTGTTATCTTTGAATGACACTTTTTTTTTTAATGGCCTCTGCGCATTCTGGCTTGTGAGGATTTGGGCCCGAAAAGAGCATACAGAGCCCTGATTTGAAGCAGACGTACAAGGCTGACTTTTGAAAGATAGACATCTTTCACATTGATTAAAAACCCCCTTTTTGATGTTGGCATTGTTGTGATGCTGCAACATAGCCTTAAGGAATCTAAAAGTACAATTTCTTTTCCCTATCTAAAGAACTTGTTTCTGTTACAGTTTAACATATATTCTATGTTGAAAGAAATACCTACAGGTAAAGACAATTTGCTAAATGTGACAGAGTCCTCCTTCCTTCTCGTGGAAGTGTTGAATGATGGTGATGCTGCTTATGGATGTATAGGTTGTGGTTTTTCTTTGGGGTTTGGGGTTTTGTCTGGGGTTTTTTTGATAACTAGAAGTGATTTGAGAAAAGTCTGAGTGTGTTTCTTGGAAGCAACTTATTATACACACGAGCGTACAAAGATAGGGACTAATTCTTTCTGGTAAGTAACTTCTCTTACAGGACCATAATTCTTGGCCACTGAATTTTTGATGATGTATACAGGTTGGGTTTTGCTGTTATTTTTATTTTTAAAGCATATAACTCTTCTAAGGTAAGTAATAATCTCAAGGCATTCTGGCTGCTTGTTTTTTTTTTTGTTTTTTTTTTTTGTTTTTTTTTTTTTTTTTTTTTGGTTGTAGTATGTATTTCTGTACTTCGTTTCACACAGAATACTTGGTTTTTACACAAGTTTATACAGTACTGGTACAGAGCAGTCCTGAGCATATAGCAGTACAACAACTAACCACTTGGTGTCACCTGAATATTTTGAAAATGATGGTTTTTAGAAAACACAGAAAACTATGCTGTCAGGGGAAGATTAATAAGCTGTATTCTAATGTTACTCAATAAATCACCAACAGATCAAGAGAGTGAAACATTGCCTTGGTTTGCTTTATCAAAGTTAATTACATTGCTCTTGGAACAATCAACAGCCACAAATTGTAGGGTATTTGAAAAAAAATACTGGCTTTGTTTAGCAAATGCAGATGATAAGTGGCAATTAATGGTTTGGAGGTTTTAGTGATCTTTAGAAAATCTCATTATGTAGCATAAGAAATTTTTTAAGAGTTTGAATTTAGAAGTCTGAAATATGTATCAGATCACTTACACATAATGTTTTTTTTTACAGCTCCTGAGCAAGCATATATAACACTGCTGTCCCTGAATGCAGCATGGTGGGATAGTAAAGGTGAGTAAGCCTCTCAGGATTGTTCATAGTGGCTTTTTGCCCTCTCAGTGACGTTGTCTGAGCCGTACTGTTTGCACTGTTCGTTGAAGAAGTTGCACTTTCCTCCCAGAGGAGGAAGGCTTGTAGAGATTCTCTGTTGCTTTTTTCCAAAGGAGACCATATCTCTATTGCCCTGTACCTGCTGATGGATCACACAGTCTTGGTGTTCTTGTTGGTTGTGCAGCACAAAGAAAGGTTATGGTTTTCTTTCCTAAAATGACTCTGAGTAATTTTTCAGTCATTTCTTAATTCAAGCCTTTCCAGCTTGGGTTTAAATTTGTGTACAAAAGTGGTAGCTCTTACTACTCTGGATGCTTGGAGGACTATTTTTTGGCTAGTTGGTTTAATGTAAAAGAGACTGTTGTCTCATCTGACTTTTTTTTTTTTTTTTTAACATGCTGTCGTGGATGAATTTAAGTGTGTATATCTGTCACTTCTGAGGCCTCTCTTTTTTTGGAGAGGTGTGAGAATGGTTTTTGAAAACTTACAAGGCAGTTTGAAAATGGCATTAAATCCATGCTCTGTGTTAACTTTACTGCTGGAAGCTTCTAATCCCAGGCACCCAGAACATTTGCCAAAGGTTCAGTTATTTTTCAGCTGCTGCTAACAGACAGGGAACACAGATTTTGTAAATCTTGGTCTGTGTAAGAGAACTTGGAAAAGAGTAAGTTAGATACAACAACATTGGACTTTATTTATCTGCGAAATAACTTGTCTGCCTTCTGTTGAGTCACTTCAAAACAGGACATAATTAACATGTTTTCTTCTACTCCACTGATGATCACAATGAAATTGGGTTTTGTCTGTTCAGTGTACATCAGGCAGAACTTGGTGCTTAGTTGAGTGTAGACTCTGATCTAAAGGGGTAAATATGCAATATGAATGACTGCTGCTGTGATATGTATAATGTATGTAGATAATATAGCTCAGAACAATGATCAAATCATTGAGGGTTGTCTGCATTAATATTTTGCATTCAGTGAAAGTGAAACAAAGGGTTATTATTTTGAAGTTCAGTTAAAAGTGTGTGTATATGATGAGAAAATGCATTCAGTACCCAAGAACGGGGTCTTTTAAAACTATAAGGCTCTCAGGAAAAATACCCCTTTGAGCATTTGACCAAACAGTTTCTTAGTAGTTTTAAGTTTGTGATAGTGCTGCAGAGGAAAGGGAAGAGCACAGCATTGATATAAGACTGTGAATGCTTTCGTTATACCATTATCTTAACTATTAAGTCCATCTTGAAACTGATGATGCAGTATGTTTGCTGAAATCAAAGTCTCTTTCCTCCCCCTCCCCCTCTCTTTCCACAGCCAACTGTACACCCTACTTGGTTTGAATATCCCTGAAGAAGAGGAGTTTGGAATTTATTGCTTTGGATCTTGTAATGAAAAGAAAAAGAACAACCCACTGATGCACAATTACTGGAAATTCACATTCCATTTTTATTGATGAATAATTCTTCAAAGCATGTGTATTAAGCATTTCAATTTAAAGATTAGTGAAATTGAATGTTAAATTGTTTTGGTTAGTTTGATTAAATTTGGGTTTTAAAATATAATTTGTTTAGAAGATTTTTATTACCTGTAATAGTCTATGCAGTAGTAATTTATATTTAGTGTTGAAACAATTTGCCACAATTCCTATTCTTGTATTTTCACACAAAATTTTTTCAGCTTCTTCATTTAATAAATCTTAAATAAATGTTAAAAAATCCCACCAACAAAACAATGAACACAATTCTAGCAATCATAAACATGCATAATGTGAAACTTCAATACCATCTGCAAGTTTGCTTCCGTTAACTTGATGCAAAATTTTATAGGAAGAACGTGTCCAATAAAATATTTGCTTCTTATATAGCAGTTCATCAAAGGAAAATTGGTATTTTGAAAGACTTTACATGAAGGTACCATCAGGCTACATTGCTGTCATCATAACACTGAGGTTCAATACCTTAGTTAATTCTTGGAGACAAAAACAGGCCAAAAAAAAAATCTTGACAGATACAGATTACATGTGCTTTTATGTACAGCTCACTGAGCTGTGTTTCCTGTTGTTAGCACCTCCCTGTTGGGACAAACGTGTGCTTTCAAATTCATAAAGGCCTTACTTCTATCCAGGCTGTCCCTTGAAACCAGCACCTGTGCTTGCCTGTGGTAGCCATGCGGAACAGCAGCTTGCTCACTTTCTAATCAGGCCGTGTTCTTCTTAAAAAAACACTGTTTAGCATTAAACTGAAAGTAGTTTTTGATTTTTCAAATCAGATATATGTAATTCATTTTGAGTGAGCCATCATTATTTTTATTGTGACTATTTGGCATTTCTCAGTCAAGTGCTATATTTATTGAATGACAAAACCTTTTTTTACCTTCTTAACAATCTGAAACTAATACTGTAGACCATTCTTATTTTTGGAATTCTATACACAGTTTTAGTTCATTGACAAGGAATGGACCAGGTGGTTAAAATGTCTAAGGGCCTCATCTATGCAGGTATTGTTTGTAAACTGTTGGATCTGAAAATTGTTTGTCAGAAAGGAATATTATGTAGACCGAAAACAATGCAATGGAAAGATTTCAAGTTGAATAATTTTTCTCAAAAGCAATCAACTGTTGTGGTCCACTATGTATTTTGGTTCAGTGTATTTCATCACCATATTAAATTGTCCTTTTTGCTGTTAATTTAGGTGCAGTTATAGCAGTTTCATTTTATTTGCATTTGATATTAGCTACATTATTCCTTTACATGTTGCAATTTCTAATGTTGAAATAATATGTTTGACTTCTGTACATGAATTAACATTTATATTAAATTTATGCTGTTCATATTTGGTGTGTGTAAAAGAAAAATAAATGATTATTTTAGACATGGTACTTTCACAAACTTACTTTGCAGGATTCACTTTGCTTTGTGTAATAACAAGCTTTGGCCACAGCTCCAGTGCTTTGCTGAACAAAAGGAAGGGTGATTAAGCGGCTGAGTGAAGACTTGAAAAAAGAAAAGTAATTCTTGAAAAGCAAGTTAGTTGATTAGCTTTTATTGCATGTGAAAGTTGTTTGAAGGTTAGGATTTCCTAAAGAACTCATGAGGAGAGGGAACAGGGAACTTGTATAATCTGTGACCAAATGGTTCCTAAGACCAAGACAAAAATCAGTTTGAGACAGAATGACACAGTATAAGGCTGATAAGACACGGGGTTGGTAATTTAAAAGTATTTTCCTGGCATCCTGAGAATTCCAGTCTACAGACTGCTGAAATAAGCTTCATTTTACTTTTCAAGTGTCTTGATAAAGACATAGGTTTTTGCATTTCTGATGGAAATCTGGACCCAGCAAACTGAGGTAAAATTGGTATTGTTATCTAATTAAGGGAGCTGTGGGCCAAGGTGCACAAAGATTGCATAATATTAGAGTGAATACCAGAAGAAGAGCTGCAAACAAAAGTATCTCCTCAGTGAACAAAATGAGGTACTGCCAGTACTGTGGAAAGCCAGGGGATTGTATTGTTCAGGTGTGTAACATCCTTCTTGATCAGATGTCCAACTAAGGCAAAAAAAAAAAAAAAAAGTTTTGCTACAAACTAGCAAATCCCATTATTATTAACATGAGCATTTATCTTGGCAACTATTTTCAATATTTCCAACATGTGTGACAGCACTAAACCATTATCAGGCATTTGGGTGTAATGAGTTGATGCCAGCCAAATACAACTCTGAGGCAGAATTTGTCTTTGTTCTACAGCTAAGAACACTGGTGTGAGGAATAAGCAGCTGAAGCAGCAGTAACACACAGTTGCTGTAATTCAGGCTTTTTGAAGTTTATTTAGAATACATCTTTAGAAATCTCTAATCAGTGTGCAAAATTTAAAATATATTTTTCATGCTTATAAAAATCTCACTGGAGCTTATTAACCTTTGGAAAATAAACCACCATGCATTTCTTCTGAAAAGGTTGTGACAGAATACAGTGTTGACTTTTTTTTTTTTTTTTGTGCATACTTTTGTATAATGTAAAAAGTAAATTGGTGTATGACCCTGTTTTGTAACTGGTGTAGAAACTAAAAGGCCCTCTGAAAGTAGAGGTCACTGACTTTGGTGAAGCAATGTTCAGATACTTTGAGCTACACCCAGTGCATCAAAAACTTGCCCTAAATAAGAAAAGGAGGTTATTATTCTTACTGTTTCCATTTTCATCTATTTGCCTTTTTTTTCACCTCCTCTCTCTAATATTATTACTACCTTGTTTGGGATGGGGGAACCAAATTTAGCATCCTATATAACAATGAACAAGAGTTAGCAAATTAATGGAAATTCTAAAATATTAAATATGAAGCAGCATTAAAGGGCAAGTCACCTGGAAGATACTGGGTTAGTGCACACTTGGGGTAAATGCAATCCTCAGGAAATCAGTTGTTCTAAGTCCTCTCTTTCAACAAATTTCTTGACAGCAGTTGCCATGTATAACAAAGAATGATCAGTTTATCATCTCTTCACTCTGTTTAGTGTCCAACTTAGACCAGGGGAAAGAAAACAGGTAATGATCCAGCAGTGTTAAATACAGCTTTCCTGCATTTAGAGCCTGGACAGGCCCAAAACAGCCAGGAAAAGGGAAGGCTTAAAGCAGTCATTGAGAGCTTCTTTCTCTACCACCCAGTTGTTCATATTTACAAGGAGCCCCCATAGCAAGAAATCTTTCCAAGCTGTCTGTGGCTAAACTTTAAGCCATTTTACTCTGTCTCTTAATCAAAGACTGCATCAGTAACCCTTAACCTACTCGGGAGCCAGGCCCATGCTGCCATGAAAGCAATGCTCAAGCCACCGGGATGACACCTGCTCTCAGGAATGGCAGCAGGCATGTGGGACCCAGATGGGACAGGCCTTTTCCAAAAATAAATGGATGTCATAACACTGAGGTTCAGTACAGTACAGATGCTGCACAATTACCGTGGAGAAGCATTTAACAATGCAACCACTGTCAAGGTCAGATTTTTAGAATTCTAGAATACAAATAGCTGCTCATGGGAATAGAAAGAAAATCTTATGTACTGCTTGAAGGTGGGTGAAATTGCAGGAATTACAAGAACACAAATGTCTTCTATAACATCCTGCTTCAGGCTTTGAGCATTTTTTTCTACACTGCCAGAGGCTGTGGCTGCTATCAGCTTAAAGCTTCCTGCAGAGGGAAGTATTCACTAGTGTATGAAAACAAAATACATGCAAATACTGGTCCCTGCAGCGGCCAGGCCTTTCTGTCTCTGCTCTACAAATTTTACAGCGAGGGAGGAGAATAACAATTCTTCCCGTTTCTCAATACCTTTTCAAAGGCAGAATTTAGTATTTGCAGCACATTCCTAGGGAAGACAAGTAGGAGGGCGGATTCAGACACTGTTGTTTGTAGGTACCTAATTTAACATTGGCAACTTCAGCATAATTAAGGAAGAATAGCTTCTCTTTAGAAAGGACAGGAAGCTGTCATAATCAATCTTCCAGGAATTAAGTAGTTCTGACTGAGGAGGAGATGCTTCAGAAATTTCAAGAATGAACAAGAGCTTGGGTGCAAGAAAAAAACAGCAAACCATTTCAGGATCTTTACAGGATGACAACAGATTTGGAGGACCATAGAAAAAGGTCTAAGTTCCAAATTCCAGTTATCTCTTAAAGAAAATGGAAGCCATATTGTTCATGGAATCCAAAATGTTTGGGTTTTAATGTGCTGGTTTTTATGCCAGAGATAGAGGTAGGTCAGAAAATGTTTAACAGCTGGTTTGTAGCACTAGCTTTGTAAGGGGTGGTGAGCAGCTTTCAAAGTCTTAGGGTGAAAACAATGATCGTAGGAACACAGATGAAAGGGCTTTTTTACTTGGAACTAGACAAGAACGTAAATAAGAAACAACCCATCCTCCAAAAGCTCACCTCTACTATCTAAAGCAACATTCATGAGAGAAAACTACCTGAACATTCTTTAAGGCATTCACAATATATTTTTCCTTTAAAAATCCATACAGTTTTCAGCTACCATGAAATCATACTTACTTTATCCATTCATCCTAGTCAAGAATTTATGCATGGAGGCAGTAGATAAGGGCCAGAAGAAACAGTCACATCACCCAGGTTGTCCAGCACTCCAAACACATCATCCCATTTCACATATGGCCCGGGAGTAAGCTCAGTAGCAGCCGATGAAAGCACAGCTTCCAGAAAGGCATCAAAGGCCACAAGGAGTTGAATCTTGCAATATTAATTGAATCAGGGTATCCTACCTTTAAACAGGCACAGTACTGTACTGCAAAAATACCTGATTTCTCCAGCATTCAGGTATTTCCTAAACTCTTGATACCCACTCTGGCTTTGAGCTTAAGAAACTTTCAAAACCACCTCTTAGTACCAGTAGCTCTACATACTGGTAATAGCTATCAGCTGTATTTTTGTGCTTGTCTTTTCACCACCACATGGGGCACTTAAATATTAGATAAGTAACTAGCAGATAAATGTGAATAACAGTATCGTGGGACATCAGCAAGCCATGGAGCAGATGGAATTCAACTCCATTTAGCTCTGGTGAACCTGTGCAGCAGAGTTTACAAGCTGGTCCTGGCAAGAGCTGGGTGTTAGCAGAGCTTGCTCCCCTGATTTTGATTTCTCTCATCTGAAGGAGGGATGTGGCCTGCAATTTACAGGACCTCAGGGGCTAAGCTGCTGGTGAAAACACTGGTCTCAGGTTTCTGAGAGGAATGAAGCCAGGTGGTCTCACTGGAGAATTCAGTATAAATGTGGATACAAGCATTCACAGAACAATATGTCTGACTGCCTGAGAAGTAATCTGGACAAATACATGTATTAAAAAAATCTAAGAATATTAAATATTTTCATCCTAATGCAGAAGAGGAATTCTTTAAGGGCTCAGATATTGTCATTTGTGTAAACAATTCTTATTTAGTCTCTTTTAATGCTAGGGGGTGAGGGAGGTGTAGTGCATGCTGTACCAGTTAGAGCAGACATTTACTGAACCCTCAAATGCCTCTGTACACAGCTGGCCAATGGGTTAGTGCTACAGTCTTCAGGAAGCTCAGCTTCCAGTTTTCTTCACCCATATTACAAACCCTGATAAAATCAAGCAGGCATGGCTGCTTTTGGAGCTGGTGTAAGGCTAGCAGAAGATTTCTGCTGCAGTAGAGTCTGCTGAATTTTGCTATCCTACCCTAGAATTCTTTGCCAGAAAAGTATGTTGTTCCATTTCATGCTGAATTTGAGCTTGTTAAATCAATTTCAACTGCTTGATATACCACCATTTTGTAATGAAACTAAGTCACTCTCCTATATGAGATACGATTTCATTTTTTCTAAGGTATCCTTTTAAGTTTTCAGGAACCCACTGAGATACGGAGATGTCAGACAATTCTGGATAGTGAAAGCTTTCAGTACAGAGGACAACCTAATGAGATACCTCACAAGGTTTTAACGGGCTCATTATTTCATTATTACAAGCTAACTGTCAGTAATTTGAAACCTTTTTTTTGCCAGAATGAAAAGATTTATTTTTTAAATGTTCACATCCTAGTGTACAGTTTGTCAAACAGGAATTACAAGAGATAGGGGAGGCATCTAATAAAGGAAAAATATATGTACTAGCAGCCTGAGGAGGACAACCAATGTAACACAAGGAAACTTCGTATCAGTATGGTGTTAAAAATGTTATGAATGATTTTTGGGAAACATGTTTAAAATTCCACTTTAATTAAAGTTTACTCATATTCTTGGTAGTTTTACAGTTAAGTAAAAAAATAAAAAAGCTGATTAATTACTGTTGCATGGGAGGGAATTGCAGATAAGATGAGAAAAGTAAGGATAGAGTACCAGTAGGCATTTTTAATTGCATTACACGGATAACTATTTTCTAACATTTGAAAACCTGTTAGATTATTAGGATTTATAATGCTAGGATAAAGCAGATGTTTTACTGCAAATGAGAAAATCCTAACAATCTAAGTCAGTGTAGATAAGACTTTCTGAAATTGAACTATGATCAGCATTTTCACTATATTGCACGTTTTCTCTTTTTGGCCTAATTACCAAGACAGTTCACCAGGCTGAATTTCAAGCTGCCTTTCTCATCAGCTTTCTCTAAATTGTCCTCACCTCATTGCTATCCATAATTCTCTGGGTCTTTCTTGACATTTCTTCCCCCCTTAGATATTTTTCTGTGTCATAGATTCATTGAATGCTTTGGGTTAGAAGGGACCTTTCAAAGGTCATCCAGTCCACTCTGCCCTGCAATGAGCAGGAATGTCACCAATTAGATCAAGGTTGCTCAGCACCCCGTCCAGCCTGCCCTTGATCCTTAATTACTCTTTCACAACAGGCTTCTACAGTCTACTACTGTATTTAAGTGAAAACTATTTGATAGTTTTCCCTTGTCAACTGACATTGCTGCTTTCTTTAAAAAGAAAAGCAAGCTCCAGCACAGTCCTCTAGCATATTTATTCTGATTCTTTTATTTAAATCAGTGCCAATGTCTCTTAGTTACACTGTTTGGTATGAAAATATTCTCTTCATGTGTTTCCAGACTAATTCAAACAGACTACGTCCATCTTTAAGAGTGCTTTTGAGATAAGGTACCAGAATATCACTTGGAATGTGAATTCTGCATCACTAGCACATGGGCTCCTGCCAGTTCTGCTGTGCCTGACACTTGTTATGTTTTCTCATATCCTTGAGAGCCTGCAAGAGAGTGCTGTTGGAAGCTTACATTACAAATTTCTGCAAAATATCGGATGTAATCTAATTCTCATGGTGAGTAATCTTTTACAGATGTTTTTTTACAAATGGAGAGCTTAATGCATCTACCACTTCTATAAGTCTTCGGCAAGTGGAAAAATGGTCCCACGTGATCTTTGCATATATTTTGTATTAGTGTATGTTATAAACAGGTACTGTGGTAGTACAGTGTCTGTAGAATTATTTTAAGTGTGCAAACACAATTGATTAAGCACCTGATGAACTTCCAGTGTTCATTATCTGGCTAGTTCTGGAAGATACAAGGAGTGGATGGAGGAATGTATAAAACAAACTCAGGTCAAAGGCAGTTGAAGTCTTTACTGAAAATGAGGTGGGGGATTGCAAGAAATTAGAATCAAAGTATAGAGGAAGTATATGAAAGTTCATCATTACACTGCTCTCCAAGTGGTAGAGGTATATTGGGTAAAATCCCCAAAGTGAAGAACATCTTTCTGAAATGAGATTTAAAACAGAAAGACACAGGACTATGCAAGTCCAGTTCACTGCTAACAGTCCCAGGCTTCATTCCCTAACCCAGGACACAGCCAGTTTTCCACAATGTTCAGGTTAGCTACTCTCACTAAAATGCTCATGCTGCACCACAGAAATCCCTTCTCCAGAGAACCAACTTGAAGGACTGTCAGACTTTAAAGACTTTGTAAGAGAAAGAAATTGCCATTTAGTTTTATATTCTGAACTTTGCTCCTGTAAAGTCAGCCTCTAAGTGGTAGTCAATTGAAGTTTTTCAAAAGCAGATACAGAGCTAGAACAGTAGGGCAAGATCTTTCCTGGCTGTGGAAGAGGGGAAGCTTAGTGGTGATTTCTTTCCTTCTTTGCAGACTTCCCTTCCATCCTGTCCCCAGCACAGTGTAAATGCCCCTGCCAGTCTCTTGCTTAGCTGGGCAAGAGCAGCAATGCTCTCTATCTGTGTGCTATTTCACATCCATTCCTGCATTATGTCCAGTTAGTCACAGTTGGATTTTATTTCTAATGTACAAATTGAGAATTCAATACACATTTAAACATGCTTGGTTTTGCCTCTGCATTTTCCTTCTCTTTTAGCTTCGTCTTCTTGGGCATGCCTGATGCTTCCTGATGCCCTGAGGCATTGGACTACCTAAATCTGGTTAAGCACAGTCCGTGATGCACCACGGAGTTCAGAGGGAGGGAGAGAAAGGTTTCATGTATCTGACTGCAGGAAAGACAAGGTGTCAAGGAGCTGGGATAATTCCAGATCCCCTGCTGAAAGAGATAACAGAAGGCCAGCAAAGCCCTTGCCAGCCCTCAAGGTAAATCAGCCTCTCTAATTGTTCTGCTAGGCAGTGGAGAACCAAAAGGGTTGCAAAAAAGCAAGATTTCAAGCAAGCACCAATCCAGACCAGAAATAAATATTTGGTACATTTATTTGTAACACACATCTAAAATCCTGACTTAAATGAGAAAATAAACACATTATTAGGGCTACAAAGTATCCTTAACCTGGAAATGTTCCAGTCATCAATGAGAAAAAATTAAGATTGCAGGACAGGCATTAACATGATGCCTTAGCCTGAAAATATGAAAAGTTACCACTGAGGAAAAATAATCCAAAACAAAGACATTCTTTTACAACTTGGAGGAAAATGTCCAATGGGTGGTAATTCTAGAGGGACTAGAGAAAAGATAATGAAAGTTAAGCATAAATATTTGCCTAAGCACTCTAGTAAGAGAAAAAGAGATAATTCTACAACTATTTTTTCCAGAAGATACACATCAGAATTTTGGAGAGCAAAATGAAGACACTGATTTTTTACATATCCTATCAAAACACGAAAGACAGTTCTTAAGTCCTATCTGAATCAGGTCCTAAAGTCTTCAGCAATTATCCTATAATATGGGTAAAGAAAAAAAAACACCAAGAAAACAGGCTTGTTTGTGACTTCTGTGCTAGGTTCTTCCAGGAATTTCTACTGGATTTGTTTTTTTTTCTTGTTTTGTTTTGTTTTTTTGAACTAGAAGTTTCACACCACGTGCTGACTTGTGCTGAAAAAGCACCTCAGACCTCACCTGGGAAGAATGTGAGTGCAAGCCTGACAGAGGAAAAGCCCATCTTATAGATTTTTCAATCCGCATACCTTTCAAAATCTTCTTACCATTAAACTGAATATCTGACATGACCACACTGTTCCCATTAAAAAAAAGAATCCTGATGTAAATCATTGGAAAAAGTCAGTATCTGAAGGTAGGCTTTGAAGGTAGCTGAGCTCAGTGGCAGGACTGAAAGCAGCGGTTATGTGCGAGGTGAAACATGGTACCATAGTGAATCCTTGTGCGTGCAAGGTACGAGACAGAGCAATATGCAACAGTCATTACTCATATCAGCCAATGATGACAGGATGACAAATGGTGATTTAAATTAGGGAGACAATGAAAGCTCTGATTATTCAATTAACATACAGCTTTATGAAATGAAAGATGTCTATTTTTTTTTAATGTTGGCTACTTTTGTCTCCAACTTTGCAATACCTGATACTAAGTGAAGAATTTTTGAGGCTTTCAGGAAACAGATTCTCTTATGAATATGAGCTTGTAATTTTTTTCCACAAACTACTTATATTATCATAATCAAAGACATTTACTGCAATAACATTTCAGAATAGGTTTCCACTGGACAAGGCCTCTGTTCTGCAACTAATTCATCAGTTTTAGCAACTAAATGCCTATCATTCACTAACCCGAAAGGATAATAAAATCAGTCTCAAGTCTGCCATGGCTTTGTTCATCTCTGATGGACCAGAGCCTGCATACAGTAGGACACCTCCAGAGACAAAACTCAATGTCAAATGTTTAAAATAACATCTGGTTTTGAAAAATGTGCACACCTAATAAACCTCAGATGTATGCTTACATTTCCATACCCTGAAATATCCAGGCAAAGGGCAAAGAAGAAAGGCTTGGCTTGAAGATTTTTCATAATTTTAATTTTTTTTCTGTTGAAGACATGTTTACTAGAGAAAGCTAAGGGACAGAACAGTGCCAGCAATATCCTTACACAGGTGAAACCCAAGACACAGAGAAGGGTGCTGCCCTCCCAAGCTGGGTCTGGGGATGCTGCCATTGCCAGGTCTCCAAGGCAGCCAAAGGCAGCTCCATTGAAATACCTACCTTAGTGGTAGGAACCCCAGGCACAATAAATATGCAAAACCCCACAACTGCAAAATTAATGCTCAAAAGGTAGGGATTTGGTTAACTTCCAATTTAAAAAGAAATTAAGACTGCCTTTCAAGGCACTAAGGCAGCCAGATTTTATCAGTTCTCACTACATTTTGAATAAGTCCCCTGGCTTCTCTCCAGCAGGAACAACTTATTACAGTGCTGTTGCTTTGAACTGAGGGCTCAACACACAGGCACAGAAAATGAACTTTTAAAAGATTAATGTGAAAAGTAGTAATTCTAACTCTTTGGCTAAGGGATTCATCTGACAAGAAAACAAAAACCGCAGCCTTTTAAATATCAGACTTAATTTGCTCAGACAGATGAACTATAATTTTGCAGTAGCCTGGGATGCAAAAAATGAGGCACATTCTGGGTGCTGGGCAGGACAGCATTGTGCTCAAAGTGCCAGCTGATTCTAGTCAGGGGCAGAAAGAATTCCCAAGGGATAGCCCTAAAACATCAGCTCCATCTCCTGTGTCTCTTGCCCTCAGATTGCATCAGGAAATTAACTGAAGCCAAAAAGGATTGATTGAAAAGTTTTAGCACAGATGCTGCAAATTCAGCCTTTAGTAATCTTGGCAAGTCATAGCTCTGTGCCCTTAATAATTTACCTCCCCTTCTATATGTGTAATCTGCTGTAAATAAGTTACCAAAAACTTATCCAAGATGTTGTACTCTGAGGGACAAAGCCTACCCCTGCCTCTTTTCCCTTCCCCAGTTCTCAGTCTGCTCTCCTCAGGCTTGAAGTCCATCCAGTTGTGGAAGAGGACAGCCACTGCTACAGCATGGGGGAATTTACTCATGGGATGCAAACAGCAAGGAAAGAGGAGTAAGACTGATTCCTGTGGCAGGATCCATCCCGCACTATTTCTCTACCTCCAGACAATCGCCTCTAACTTGCTAAAGGAATTGGAAAAGATCCTTCCAGCCTGATGGAACCACTACAGTGGTGACAGCCAAGTTTATTAATGAAAGTACCCTATAATTTAAGTAGTGTTGCCACTGTGGAGGTGTTTCTCTGATACCACACTTGCATAATCTCAGATCATATAAGCAATTGAAATAGGCTAAAAAATGGGTTCAAAATTGGAGGGAAGACATTATTCTGTCACAGGGAAGGATTTCACTGAATCAAACTAAATTCCCACAGGCAACATGCTCACATTTCTGACTTATTCAGCCCCTTTCATTTAGCGGAAAAGGAGTGTAAAAAAGTTCAGCAATAAAATTGCTGCCATTGACTTTAGTGAGCTGATATTTCAATGTTGAAATTTTACTATTAATATTTTTTAAAGAGGTATTGGGTTAGAGATATGCTCTTTGGTGGTTTTTGTTTTGTTTTTTTTTTTGTTGTTGTTTTTTGTTGGGGGTTTTTTTGGTTGTTTTTTGTTTTTTTTTTCCCCAACTGAAAAGGAAATAAGCAATTCTTTTAGACTTCCCATGGAAAAAAAAAAAAAAAAAGTTAGGAGAAGGCTGCTAGGCAGTGTTTAAAAGTAGTGTTATTTTTGTCAGTAGTCACCCGGAGTTCAGAACAAAATAGTAAAACACAAGTAAAACTATAAATAGCATGCATTTCAGTAATAGCATGTCAAATGTTGGCTACATTAGAAAAGACATTAAGTCAGAGCCTTTTGATCTACTGAGGGAACATCACCAAGCCAGTGTTTACAAGAATAGTAGGTCAAAGGCGTATTATTTGCACATAGAATGCCAACAAGAAGATGGAGGAGCTCACTCACCCCGAATTACCCCAGTATCACTCTGAAGTACTTCTTTTCTGTCAAGTGTCATCCTCAGCAAGGTGTAAGCACTGATCTTGCCTACACAGCAATGAGGGAAATGTGAGTCATGCAAAAAGGGATTCAGCAGGTGGAGCAAAGGGTTCCACCTAAGCCGGGAGCCCAGCTGCCCTGCTGGGAAGCTGCAGAACGCTGCCTGTGCGTGCAGAGGGGACGGAGCTCTGCGGGGAGCTCCTCGGATGGTCCAGTGCTGGAGCCACAGAGAGAGCCAGGCATGCTCAGCCTGAGGCAGGACCTGAGGGGTGGCTGCCACCAGCACTAGGATGGGGAGGGATGGACAGGAGACAGGCAGGTCCTTCTCAGAGGTGCACAGTGAAAACACAAGAAGCAATGGTCATGGGTAGGAGCAAGGGAAATTCCAGCTAACCTTTCCTTCCCGTCCCCTCCAGGGAAGCCGGTTAAGGATGCAAAAGGATGCCTGGGGAGCATGTCAAATATATCCCTGCAGGTAACCAAAGCTCCCCTGGACAAGATCCTAAGATCCTGAGTGCCTGGTTTGACTTAAATGTTGGTTGTGTTGGAGCAAGGGTTGAATTACTGATCTCCAGAGGTCCCATCTAACATGAATGAAGACACACAGAAGAAAAACCAAACAAAATCCATTGGTTATCCAGATGGAAGACAGCAATGGCTGGCCATGACCAGCATCATCAGCATTTCCAGAAGGTAACAAAGTTTGGAAACAAAACATTTGTGGATGGTGTGAGATTGAACAATATCCTTGAATCCTACCCTTCAGTTCAAGCCACAAATTACAGGAAGGGAAACTATCAGGCACCCCTTTGCTCTTCATTTGAGATACCTCCCAAGGTTGCTTCTCAAGGACAAAGAATGTTCAGTACAGGAGTCCTAGCAATGCATGTGGAGTAAGTCTGCTTATCACTGGGCTGTGGCAAGAGAAACCTTTAAAATTTTTCTCATGTGACATCTTGACTGCATGCATTTTCCTTTCTGTCCTGCATCTTCAAAAAAAAACCTCTGTAAACTGTATGAGATTCATAAGTAAAATATTTATTTGCTTTAACCTTAATCTTTAAGCTTTAATCTGGCCTGACTTACAATGAGTCTCACAATGTTTAAAATCAAGACACCACATAGAATTGCACTTGTGTACTCCTCCTAATGTATGCAAAAAGGTATAGATTGCATTCCTGACTAAATGGTCTGGGGTTGCAGAATTGGCAGCATGGAAGTGCTGCCGTTTGTGTGGAATTTTCCGGTGGAGAACATAATCTAAAGAGCTGCAAGAGTGTCCCTGCAGTAGGCTGGCATGCCAGCAAGCATCACACCTCAACCCTGAAGGCTCAAAGGCCTGCACCATTTTTTGTAATAACTTGTTATATCTTCGTGAAGCTTGGGGTGAGGAGAAAGTGAGGAGCTTATATTTTTCATTTTAGTGTGTCCAGCACACACATTACTTTTCAGAGCAGTACATTTGTGAGAGCAAGCCTGTGTGCTGGAGACTGGGAAAGGTCACTTCTGAGTCACATCATAGTATTAATTGCATTTACTACACTATAACCTGTAGCAAGTGATTGTACAAGTCTTCATTTAGAGAGCATAGCTGAAATACACTTTCTTCTTTCACAGGCTATACCAAGGAATATTTGTTTTATATGACCAGAAGAAAAGAAATATGTGAAGTATTTAATGTTTTAAATACAGAACAACAGCAGGGCTAATAGCTAGAATTAAACCAGTTAAAAATATTTTTCTTCTGTCTTTTTCACATCTCCTGATATCATACCTGATTAGCATCTCAGTGTGATCTGGGACATGCTAACAAAAGACTCAAGCTAACAAACATAATTATGTCTTTTATTAGATACCTAGTTCTATACCTAGACCAAATTCTATAGCTACTGTACAGATCATTATTGGTTTGTATCTCAAAGAAACTTTCAGTCTCTTACTATGGAGATAAAATGAGACAGTTGAAATATTTTTGACTTGATTTAGCAGCTCTTTGCTGTTTTCAAACAAGCACAACCAGGGAGCTGCCACAGTAGAGATTTCTCTTTCTAGGAAGACCATGAGACTTCTAAGGCTGCTAGTGAAGGGAGTGGAGCACCCAAATCTGTTCCCTCCATGGGCCAAGCTCCCTTCCTCTTGCTGACCACCACTGCTCAGTTCCTATGACAAGGGTTTGTCCCAGAGCTTAGTGCTTCTGAGTTAGGACTTTCTCACATTTTCCAACCAAAGTTTAATTATGGCCAGTTTTACTCCTCTGTGCTCTTCCTGAGACAGTTTGCACAGCTGTCTATTCACTGAAGTTCACAGGCAGTAATGAACTCCATCCCCCTTTACTAAGAGGAGGGCTAACCTTTTTTTCTTCCCTAGTACATGCATAATTGATTAAAACCCTAACACCACTAGCTTTTATCAATATGTTGAAACTTTTTGTCATGGGGCTTGCTTTGCGCTTTGGCTGCTGGAGCTAAAAAAAACCCCTCCCTAACCAATTAAGGAATGTTTTCCTACGAACTAGTTACAAAGGAAACTTGTAAATATGCCTCAGGGGAACTCTGGCATCTCAAAAATCATCAGAGAAATAAAATTTTATCAAGAATGCTGCATATTATTTTAATGCAATTTGAGGTGTCTCAGAAGTTTGTAATATTGCAGTAAGTACACGGTTAGATGAGCACGGGACTCTCTGGGTATTTTTCATCCATTTAGTTTTCCTCCCACTTTTCAAAGACTGTTTCTATTTGTCTTTACAAGTTGTCTGAGCAGAGCCATCTGTCAAATGTAGCAGCAGAGACACACACAGGGAAGTTCCCAGGCTCAACTTGCCCAGGACAGCAAGGGCACTGCTTCCATCTTACCAAACCTATGACTCCCTTCAGTCTGTCCCAAGAAAGAGAATTTGGCCACCACCAGACCTTCTCCAGCAATGCTGCCCATCTCATCTCAAGCAATGGCTCCCACTTTCTTAAGGAAAATCTCCAGGGGATATTGGTGGTAATGGTATATCAGGTGAACTCTTCTTCAGTGCAAACAGCTTCCACCTGTTTTCTTCCTTCAGTTTCCCCACTTCACAACTTCATGTGTCCCTATGCTTGTACAGTCAGAAGCCTCCAGGGTGTCCTGCTGCTCCAAAGGTGCCACACATGGCTCAGAGCCTATTTCTGGCAGGCCCAGCAAAACTGGCCAGCTCTCCTGGATAATTGCTGAGGCACTTGGTTCCAGGAGACTGGCTATCAATCTCTTTTATTGGCACAGTGCTGCACTGTAGTGATGTAAAAACCAATAAAAGGAAAACTGCTTGGATGGAGTTACCTGAAATATGCTTTTCAGCTTGTTTCTGTACTCCTGTTTGCTATATGAAAGTGCAGTTCACTGAATTCACTGCAGAGGCAGCAGTAGCAATTTCATGTCATCACTGTCCCATTTGCACTGGGTGCCCCAATACATTGTCCTCTTCCTCTGTTTCCCCACCCACACCCATTTCAGGTCTCACCTCATAGCAGCATTTTTAGCAATAATTTGCAAACCAGTGACTATGACACATGCCAAAGCAGAGTTGTCACCATTTCCACCAACATTCTACATTATCAAATGGTGGGGGCTGGTGACACCTCGAGTGGACAAATTTTTGCTGTGGTTACATTGCATGACTCACTCAGTACTGGTGTTGAAATCCCAGATTTTTCTGTGCATGTGATTGTTCTCTCCTCCCTACCCATGACCACCAGCAGGACACAAACACCTGCAATTTTTATCTCACTTCATGTTATACAATGCCTCCTGAAACAGAGAATTAGTCGCACACATGTAAGGCTCAAGTGACTACACAAAGTAGAAACCTAAGTACAGACATCTCACAGGCTTGACATCCTGTGAAATCTGCTGCAGCTACGGCGTCCTTTTCCAGCACAAACATCAAAAGAGCTGCAGTGTGCTGTAGGCCAGCTTGGAACACTGACTGCATATAACCAAAGCCAGGATAAGAGAGCAGAAGAGCTAAAGCAGGCAGCTCAGAAAGCAGGAGTGATGCTGGAGCTGGACATCAGTGGTGGTCCACACATGGGCCCAGACACTCAGCATCTCCTGGGATCAGGTGCACGGTGAGCCTGACATAATTCAAATGAGTATTTATACTTTATTAGCAAAGCAGATTAAATGGAATGAGCATTAGAAGATCCCATCTAATCCTCTTTGCAAATGAGGTTGTATACAATTTCTAACATTCAGAGTTAAAGACAGTTATTTCTGATTAAGTTTAATTACTACATTCAAAATGAAATTACTCATGATGATTTTTTTAGTACTAAAAAAGGCATAAAAATACAAATCCAGGGACCTTCTTCATCTGCTTAGTATTAATGTCCAACTATGAACTGAACTGAGCTAAAACTGAGTTAAGGGTCAGATGTGAAGATGTGTCTATTTTTCTGTAGCACAAAACCTGTTAAAGCTCTCTTGGCTAGTGCAGCTCTTATTTCAGATGCAAAAACTATTCTCTCAACAATCATCTTCAAAGAGAGAAAAGTTTCTCATGAAAAGAGCTAAAAGAAGAACCTTAACTTTTAAAATATATATTTATTGAAGTTTATTTTGGTTAAACTAATAACGACTATGTCTGTCACTAAGAGTTGAAATGGCAAGGTTAATGTTAACTTTTACATTTTTTGCTGGCCACCATCTGCTATAGAACAAAGGTACTGTCTACTGGGATTCAAACCTACAGCAAAAAGTTCCTGTTTAGGATTTATAACTTCTCACACATCACCCAGCAGCAGTGAGTCTGAGGTGACACCAGGGAGGGATACAAAATAATGTAGCTTGCTCATCCACAGTCCATTTTGTGATATTATCAGAGACACCAGTAAATGACATTAATTCTCAAGTTTGCTTTCAAGGAAAAAAAAAAATCATTACCTTCCCTTGATGTTGATCGGTCTTCTAGGGTTTTTTAACTGTGTTTAGAACAAGGAGTTACAAATGAAGATTAGCTAATTTTAGCAGAGGTGAGTCATAGAGATCTGCAGGAACCAGCCAAATTCAGCATTTGACTGAATTCTTTGCTTATTGCAGTCTCTAGAGGAAAGTGATGACCATTCACATTAAAAAAAAAAAAAAAAAAAAATTCTAATTTCTGTTTCTGTTGTGGGACTGAGCTGAGGACCCCATTTTTGCTCCTGCCTATTCCATGCCATCAGTTTGAACAGCTGCATGCATAAATAAATGCTTCACACACACATTCACACAAGATCTTTTATTGCAGAAAAGCCTTAAATGAAAACTTAAACTCTTAGATTCAGGGGAGGGGGTGTGATGTTGCTGAAAATTTCCACCTTCAGACTAGTTTTGTGTCATAACCATTGAAGGTCTTAGGTATTAAAAGTTAAAAGATATTAAAAGGTTTGTACAAAACCTGAAGGCAAAGTATTCACCATCACCTCTTTAATAAGAGTTTCACAAAACTGTTCAAAAACACTGACTTCCTTCCTTGCTTAGGAAGAAACTTCACATTCACCAACAAATTAATTATCTGGATATTACTAAACATAAGTCTTTCTATTTTGGAAGACTTGTGCTTAGTAATATCCAGATAAATTTTCACTTATAAAACAAATACCCAAACAGTGCCACTTTTAATAATGAAAACTGCCATGCAGCAGCTAATGAAGAAAGCCAGACACCGACCTACCCTAAATGAGTCCCCTGGCCCAAAACACAATTCCAAACATTACAAAGTTCAGTCTCATTTTTGACAGACCATTTCCAAATAAAGCAGAAGAGACATGCAAACATATCTTGCTATAAATCTTCCTCTCTCCAGCAGTTTCCAGAAACTGTAATTCAAACAGGGATCAGATCTGGCAGACCAGATTGAGGCAAAATACAATTTTCATTTAAATCAGCAAGAACTACTGGTGACTAGCATGAAGCATTAAACCACGTGTACTTATTAGCGTCCTAAGAGAAACATGAATTTTCAAACAGATGGTAGAATTTGAAAGAAATTGAATCACAAACTAAGATCATTAACATAAATGCTTCCTCTTCTAATCAGCTACCACTGTGGTACTATCAACTGGAGTGTTGGGGAATATCATTCATTTCCTCATCCCAGAATGTAAATATATGAATTGTTTCACTCCCCACTTTTCCCTACCCCCCGACACCCTTTGCACAGGCACTTTTTTTCCCTCAGTGTTTCCCTCAGATAGAAAAAAACATTAGGGTGGACCATTTTCTCTCCTTCCCAACAGTGAAGTTTTCTGGGCCTACTGAAAAACCCTAAATGTTGACAGAGGGGGATATTCTGAGACATTTTTGACTTATTCCTCTCACACTAGAGTACAACCTGTCAGGTGCAAGCATAATAGCCTGGCAAAACAACTAAAAAAGTACAACCATGGAAGAAAAAAAGCATAGCTTGGGTATTCATAGATCTCAGTTTACATAGCAAGTAAACAACCAGTACTTTGTGCTCAAACCATTCAGCTACAAATAAGCGGTTTTTTTCACCTTCTCCAATAGGATTTTTGCAGCCAGAATTTAACCCCCAGTTTAACCACATTGTGGACCAGAACACTGGTTAAAATGCTCTTCACTGGCAATGGCTTTGAGAACTGACTTGCTGGGACACAACATAGCTAGGAACTACAGCACCAGTAAAACAAGAACCAGGGATGCTTAAAGTATGCTAGCATTCTACAAGGAATGGTGAAGCTACCTCAGGAAAAAAGTCATGTAAAAATGGTATTCCCTTACCTGACAGAGCTTTCAAAGTGCACATCCATCATAACTCCCCAACTGCAATAAGAAAAAGTGCTTCAGTGGCTTCTTTTCCTTGAGGAACACCACAGCTCAGTGCAGGGTCCTGCCTACCCCCTTGCTCAGCTGTAAACTGTTAGCCCTGCCCCATCCCTCTCGGGGTCCTGACCTGCCCAAGCCCCAGCTGACAGCAATGGGTAGCTTGTCCTGCAGGACACTCAGGGAACTTTTTTGTTTCTCTGGAAAAAGAAGCAGCACACTCCTGAGATTTTCACAAAGTTCCCATAAAGCTCTGTCCAAGGGGGATGCTGGCCCTGAGCTGTAGGAGCACCAGGTGCATAATTTTGCTTTAAGCATGCTTAGCCTGAGCCAAAACTCTGTGAAACTCTTACAGGCATCACCTTAAATTTTTGGGCAAGGCAATCACAGGTTTTGCTCATTTCCAGTGTAACTCACAGTGGCTACATAGGGTTTTGATCTGCAGTAATTTAAACAGACTGTAACAGGCCATGGAATTTAAATCCCAAGCTTTTGTTTCTCTTTCTATCTAACTTTAGGTGCTGCAAATGCTGAAGTGACCTATAAATAAATTTTCAGATTAAAAATGCTCACTGTAGTAATTTCTTTGCTCTTCTGGGCTGAAGGAGTAAGGCTAAATATAGGTATGAGGCCGAAAGATTTAAGCATACTATGTTGCAGGTACAGGGCTGAATTTCAAAATCATTACCACCTTCCCCACCATCAACTTCTCGTCAATTATTTATACACAGAAAAGAAATCATGTAGAGATATCTATGTATTTGTTCTCCCATGAATAAAGGCACAAAATGTCTACCTATTATTTTCCCAGCTGGAAGCTAATCCATGCTAAATTTTGCTGCAGTGCTGAAGATTTCTGAAAAGCTTCACAGATTATTGAGTTGAAGCTTCAATACACAGGATCTCTCAGTAGGCAAAAGAGTATCATCCTCTGTTTGTCATCAGCCTTTTTAAAGCAGGAGGAAGATCAAGAAAAGAACAGATGAACCTGTTGAGAGGTTCTTAGAGCCATTACTTTCACCAGCAGTGCTAATAGCTACCCTACAATTTTGCACAGTTATTTCAAGGCATTAAGAACTAGGGACTGAATAAATTCAGTGGTGCAGTGCTGCAAATGCAAGTGAAATCCAGTATTTCCATTCACGCTGCAAGCCTGTGTGGAGCTGCTGGCCCCTCCGTGCAGCTATTTCTGCTGACACCTGATGTTCAAGGTGGGCTAAGAGGCTTTCACTGTTGCAGGACCTACAAGGCAGCTGCCTGCTTAGTAAGAACCTGCACTAATTGATTGGGCAAGCTCTTGTCAGGCTTAGTATGTGTATAAACTGAGCCTGGAATAGATTTGGGGTTTTTTTTTCAGGGGCTCTCTAGCCCAGTTTTGAGCCATTTGTCCCACTGGAGTACTGATTCAACAGAACAGAATGAGATGTTTGATCTCATGATGTATAATCTTCTTTTCTCTTTTGTTTTCAAGTTCACCTGAACTTCTGAACTGGTATCTTTTTTCTTCAGTTAGTTTAAGTGACTGTTTCATGGCACAGTGATTTGGAAAATGCTCATTTCATAAAAGCTTGTATTTCAGTCATCTTTCAGCTCCCAGAGACAATTATAACACTGAATATTATAAAGATAAGGCTGTTAACGTACAGATGGCAAAAACTGTTGGTGCAGCAGAAAAGGAATGGTATGTGTTAAATCCCACCAGCTGCTCTGAATGCTGTGCAGGGGCAAGAAAACACACTGAAACCTTCTCCTTGCACAAGACTAGCTGTGAGCTCCTGACTGTAGGAAGTTCATCAAATGTCCTTCAAGCTGCCTTGCTGAGAGTCCAGTCTCTCCTGCAATCTCTCTCAATGCCTTCTGGCAAGGGATGCCCTCTTTTAGGACAGCAGTTTGAAGCTTTCTCTGAGACTGTAAAGCTGAAGGAAACAACGGTAGGATGATGTGCTCCATGAGGAGAGCTGCCATCTCCCCAGGGCAGATGCTGCAGTTCACTGCCTGGGACTTTTGCTGTGCTCACCTTTGCCAGCCCAGAGGTTTGACCTCTTAAACAGCTGTTTCTGGAGGGCAATAGCTCTCAAAACCAAAAATCTTAAGAATCTGACTCCTGCTTTCAATAAAGTTATACAAGGAACAAAATGAAACATTTGCTTACTGATCAAAACTGATTGGAGCTGTGATTGATTTGTTTTAAAATCCAAAATGACAGGTTCATTCCTGGCTAAGCAGAAAAAGAAAAATTGTCTCTCTCCTTCCAAACAATTATGATGTTAAGTTGGACATGATATCCCATTTCTAAATGCTTTGGTTTTCCAGTGTCCTGAGCTGACACAATAAGAATAATTTACACTGCAGAGGGAATAGTGCTGGACACAGCCTGAATCCTGTGCAGCTCAGGTCAGAAGTCTTCACTTTCCCTGAGTGCCTTGTTCCAACTGGGATTACCTGAAGCACCACTGCAGTTCAAACCTTGAGGGAAGGCACTATGGAGCAATGAAGCATCTAAAATTGGGAGAACAGATTTGTTGCATTGTGCATTTTCCTAGTGAATTGCTTTATATTGCTACATTACTTAATACTCTCAATTTTCTGAGCTTATGAAGTGTGACTGCCATTTAGCAGCACATTGTTGTCCAGAGAGACGTGCTGATAGAGGGATTTGTTGCAGTGAGATGGTAGCCTTTGTGAGAAAAAAATATGGGTCCTTATTCATCTACACAGGACATTTCAGACAGGGACCATTCAGGGGAATTTTTTGTCACACAGGGATGCTCAGAGTCAAGGCTGGTCTGAAAATCTTCCTGCGTTGTAAAATGTCACTGCACACATCATTGCCATTATTATAATTGCTGCAGTTATTAGATTTATTCTTCCCATGAAGTACAGAGCTGTGAAACAGATATGTTTTCACAGTGCAGCCACAGCTACTTCTCTTTTCTGCTGCAAAGTAAGCCGTGTGTAGCAAAGGCTGCCACCTCCTTCATGGTGAAAAAGTTATCAAGACAAAAAAAAAGAATAAACCCCTTTCTTCTGGTAAGGTAGAGCAAAGAAGGCTGTCAGGACCATTGTGGAAAAGTATAGTAGTAGGATAATGGAAAAATTACAATTTGTGGAGAATTAAGTGTATTCCTTCTACATTTAAGAGTCTTGCAGAGAACAGAAACAGCTTTTCTGCAGAAAGATTTGATGTAGCGCCAAAAATTCGAATTGACACCTTAAAATAACCTGCCAAATGAAGGAAAAAAAAAATAACCTTTCTTCTTGACATCCTGTAGCAGGGTTAGCTCAAATTAGCACATTTTAGTACTGCTGCCCAGTTATGAGTTGGGGAAAGAGTGACTATTAACTGTGGATTTTGGTCCAAGTACGTGGAAAAACTGGAGAGCTATTTAGTAAGGATAGCTGTTCTTGGTAGTTTGTTTGGAAACTGGCTGAAAACCTCCCTGAACTTCTGCTCACGTGGGGAGAATTTTACTTTCTTGAAAGAGATAAATTCAATCTGATTATTCTGGACAAGAACTTGTAAAGAAATTCTGGAGGGGCACTCATTATTTTGCATTTATTAAGGCTGGGTTTTAAGTGGTGTTTCTGAAAAACAAAGATGAAACAATGCATAAGTTTCTGAATACCTGAATTAGTCTTACACATTTTGATGGTTAGCCCTGAAGTACACCATCAGTATATTCATATTTGATTTTTTTCCACAAAGAAATTCAAATGTATGTTTTTAATATGGATGACAACACTGAAAATGTATATTTCTTCATAGTACAACTAAAAATAGTATTTACAATTAGGTTGCCTTTGCATTCAGTGCTATTACTTCAGTTTGAAAAAAAGTGTGGAAGAAGTATAGGAAGAAAAATCAAGCTGGTAAGATGTATCAACATGTTGGTTTTTTTTTTTTTTTAAAAAAAAAAAAGTCTGCAAAATGGTACCATCCAGGTCTTATGAAGACCTGTAAGCAGGTAAGTGGACCTGTAGTCTTTGAATAAAGAAAAACCAAAAGGTCTTTTGCTGTGCAGATGATGCCTAACAGTGTTGATACAAGGAGTTTATCTTCACTGCATTTGTTACAGAGGAAAACAGTTGCTTAAGACTATGTCTAAATCTACATGAAAATACATGAAAATTGAGAAATGTGCCAAATTCAGAAACAAATTAACTCTGAAAGTGTTCTGTTAGTCTAAGCTGTTTGCCAGCTCTGCCCCAGTCTCAGCTCTTCCCCTGGACTGAGAAACAGCTCCAAGATGTGTCCAGGACTGTCACACTTCTGCTGGTGGCTGCAGAGGTTTCGGTAGCCCTACACTGTGTCTGAAAGATCTTCCAGCATGAGAAGAAAGTCCCAGGTGCCCCATGCAGCCAGACCATGGGCTGGTTGGTTGGTTTCTGCATGTGCTGGCTGCTGCAATCTGCAGAAATGCCAAGTAGTGTGCAGGAGGTGTGAAACCTCTGCTTCAGCAGATCAGCTCTGAGGCAGAGCCAAGCTGCACTTAGTTACCATCACTAGCAGGAGATACCTGAAATTATCTCTGGGTGGCCAGCAAGGTTTACTTCTGCAGTGGTTTCTTACATTCAGATTAAATCAAATTTTTGGAGAAGCCATGAGTGGCAATGAGTGTAAACAGAAGTCAGTCATAGAGCGCTGTGAACCTTCACTGAAAAAAAGCCAGTTTTGGACAATATTCCCTTTTTCCTTTTATATGACAGAGCTTCTGTTCCCTTGCTGTTAGTTGATCATGAATTCACATTAGATATCACAAATCAGTCAGACTGATGCTGGGGGACAGCATTAGAGTGATTCAAGAATGGATCCTGGATTTTCAATGGATGCTTTGTCTCCTGAGACCTGACTTGAGATCCCTTGCAAAGCCTCCTCAGCACTTCAGAAAATGCACTGCCTGACATAAGATGTGCAACAGCCAAGCATCATTATTGCTGTCTCTTGGTTACAATTAGAAAGTCTTGGCCAGTTGTCGTCACTTAGTAAAACTTTTAATAAGTGTGTAGAAACAAAATCTATTATTTTGGCCAGAAATTAATATGACTAATTACATTTTGCTATTTGCATTTCTCCTAAGTTATCAGTATTTCCTGCTTCCTTCCCAAACTGTAACATAAAACTACTTCTACTAGTTATGTAATTTGATTTTAATTTAAATAATATACAAACTATATTTTGGGTTCTCTGGGGGAGAAAGCGTCACCATCTTCTCTGACATAGTGGAAAAACCCTAAACTTCAAAAATTTAAATTTTAAATGTGCTTATAGAAAGTCAGAATTAATGTACAAGTTAGACCAGTCTTTAAAGTTTGGTAAAAAGGTTTCAGATGTAAAGTTTCATTATCTGTGTTGTGTTTGTGAGACAAGGCTTTAGTAGCTGGAGGGGGGGGGGGGGGGGCGGCTAAAGAGGTGACTTCTGCGAGGAGGTGCAAGAAAATACACCTCTGTCCAGTGGAGCAGCCAACTCCAAAAGCATATATCTTATTCCTGTAGTCTCCCAGATTTTTGTATAATTGAAAAGCCAAGAGTATCTTGCAGCCTGTGGGAAGGTTGACTCCTTTCAGGTCTAAGATCCTGTTGACCATTTTGGCATAGCACAAGATTGCCTTTCCAGGGGTACTTTAAGTTCTTTGGGTTCTGTTACAGAAAATCTAGAAGTGCTACTATTTTTAAATGGTACTATAGAAATAATATAAATACTATATAGATATGAAATGTAGTGTTATCATTTATCACTCTGCAATCACTTAGTTTGGACTGCCAAGTCAAATTACTTTTGTGTGTGTTACCTTCCTACTAAGCTCCATCAGAGGTCCTATGAAAATGCATTTCACTCTGAAAACCAAACAATCAGTTGCCAAGAAACACAGAGAGATCTTTTAATAAGTCTTTTTCTATCTTTATGCAGTTTGGACAAGAATGGCTTAAATATTTTATCAAAACAAGTCATTAATCAACAGTTGTGTTGAAAAGTGGTCACCATCTTTGGTAAAAGGATTTTATTCCTAGCATTTTTTTAATTCCACAGAAGTTAACTCTTACAAATTTCTTGTCTTGTCAGTCCTTTTGGTATGATATTCTGTAAGTAAGCAAAGGGCTTTAGCATCTTAGTCCAAGGTATAGGCAGAGCCCAAGGCCCTTTGTTTGCCTCCCACAACTGCAAATAATTTTCTTTGTATTAGCAACAGGTCCTATGTGAGCACTAATTATAATTCAAGCTAAAACATGGACCTACAGTGCTCTAATGGTTCCCTGGTAACTGCTTGAGTATACTCTTGACCCAGTGGTGTGTGCAAGGCACGAAACCTGTTCCTCACTCTTCTTTCCTCTCCTCTTCTGAATTTCAAACTTCCATAGAGTAAGAATGGGTGAATTCCTACAGTCACTGTTGCTGGTCAGAAACAGTTGTGTGGGGAGTTCATGTTCTTTGCCCTCCAGGTTATATCACTCCCTGTAACTTAGAGCCCTTCCCATCAGTGGATTTGTGACATGAGATCAGTGAAAAGGCTCACTCACTCTTGCAGGGAGCTGTGGATGGATGGATGGACAGATTCTTTGGCACTGGATTGCAGGAAGGGACTTCATGGTAGCTCATGTTTTACTTTATTTGTAATGGGAAATATGCAACAAAGGGGCATATTTTTCATTGCAGCTCAGAAATACTAAAGTTTTGTGTCTTAGACTAAATAATGAATAAATAAAGATATGGTTTAAAATCACTAATGTTTAAGTAAACATAGCCATAACCATAACCATAACCATAACCATAACCATAAATATGCCCTAAGTAAAAATACAACTGTATTAAATATACTAAATACTACGGTTTTGTGCCTATCACAGATGGCTGTATCTGGGGACAGCTTGTCTTCTGCTTTCATGTTCTTTCTGCTGGAATTCCTTTATACTCTAATGTGCATCTGTTTTGCTGTTCCATCAGAAGAAGAGGTGGTAGGTAGCTTTAATAAGTCTGAGTAGCTGATTTAATACATCTTACTTTGAAAGTTAAGGTAAACTGGTCACACAAAAAGCAATGTCAAAAACTTGGAGTGCTGCTGAAGAAAACTCAGATTCAGATGCCGGTCCCAGGAAATACTGGTATGTAGCATACTGTAAAGGACAGCTGAAATGGTATTTATAATGACAGTATCTGAAAATCAACTCCTTCAAACAGTTTCTTCCATGACTCTTCCAACTTTTCTGTGAAAAAGAATTATCAGCACAAAAATAATAATGGTTTTGGCACCTGTAGTGCAAAGAAAGCCATTATCATGGAATCATAGAATGGTTTGGGTCAGAGCAGACCTCAAAGATCCTTTACTTCCAAACCCCCGGCTGTAGGCAAGGACACCTTTCAGTAGGCCAGGTTGCTCAGAGCCCAATCCAACCTGGCCTTGAACACTACCAGGAATGAGGCATCCACAGCTTCTCTCTCTGGGCAACATGTTCCAATGTCTTAACACCATCACAGTAAAGAATTTCTTCCCAATAGCTAATCTAAACCTACCCTGTTTCAGTTTAGAGCCATTCCCCCTTGTCCTGTCCCTACAGGCCCTTGTAAATAGTCTCCCTTAATCTTGCTTTTAGGCTCCTTTCAGGTGCTGGAAGGCTGAAATTCGATCACCCCAAGCTTCCTCTTTTTCAGGCTGAACAGTCCCAGTTCTCTCAACCTTTCTTGGTAGGAGAGGTGCTCCATACTTCTAATCAGCTTGTTGGTGGCCTCCTGTGGACTTGCTCCAACAGGTCCCTGTCCTTCCTTAGAGCTGGATGCAGTATTGCAGGTGGGATCCCACCAGGGTGGAGTTATGTAAGAACACAGTCACTTGAAAAGTGACATTCCCTTAAAAAGTTTAGAACTCCTGTACGAAGTTTGAAACTTTATTTCCACTAGACATCTCTAAATTCACTGAAATTGATACTGCTTCTAGAAAGCCAGTGGTGTAACTGTTAAGTGAACTCTGGAACAAACTTGCCATAAGATAACACAGATTTGATGTGCAAGATTGTTGCACAAGACAACACAGATTTAATGTAATATTCTCTTTGTTAAGTGTCTTAGTCTCTAGGGCTGCCTTAGGCTTTTGTTGCTGTTAATAAGTGATGTGGACTTAGGCACTAGATGTCAGAGTTAGATAAACTAAAAAGTGCTCATACTGCTCGTTCAAAATAAAAGATTTTAAAATAATCTGCAATTTAGTCTGGGGAAAAAAAAACCCAAAAAGGAGAAAAAAACAATGGAAAATGTCCTCCATATCCCTGGGATGCGGAAAAGTGCTTGTATATCCAACATCCTAGTGGCAGCCCTTCTTTCTCCACAGCTTTTCTGAAAGGTTTAGTGTGTGGTAGTGGTGCACATGCTTTACTCAAAGACACAGGACTCCAGCAGAGCTTCTGTGCAAAAAGCCAGCCATCAAGTAACTCTTAGTGGTGTTTTTCAGCCTGTCCCCTGTGGAGTTTACAGACCTTTTTAGCAGCAGTCAGGGAAGGCACTATTGTGATGGAGAAAAAGAAATCATTTAGTGAAATAATCTTTATGAACTAATTGTATTTCCCTTGCAAATTACTGCTGGATTGAATTTTTCCTGCTGCCTCAGATGTTTTGAAGCTGTGTCTGGAGCCAGAATGGAAAGGTGGGAGCTAGGACATTTCATTGTATCAGTCCTGGTTCCAGAATTGCCCACCCCTGCCTTTCCTCTCCTCTTGCTAGTATCCCACTGCCTCCAGCACTGTCCTTTATTAAATAAGAGGACAGAGAGTTTCAGTGTGGACTTAAGGGAATTAAACTTAGAATTACATTGCACTTTGGTCAGTAACTCTTCCTTGTCCTGTTGCTTCTGGACTGAATCCAGCCTTCACATCAGGAGGTTCTGAGGGAAGGAAAGTCCAGGAGCATGTGTGAATTGAATATCTGGAGAGGAAGGAGAAAACATAATTCTGCTAAATCGTGGTTTTGGAAGGGATGGGAAATGCTAGAATTTTTTCAGTGATTTGAGAATCATAGTGCTGTCCATGGCTGGTCTCATGGGTTAGGGACATGGGTGCAGGTATAAGGTGAAGTGTTGAGTATCAAGTTACTCTTATCTAATATTATCATAGGGTGTTGCAATCTATACAAAGATAAAAGCACCAGAAATTTGGATGATGTATCTGTATTTGTTCATATATCTATCTATGCATGAAAACCCTCTCAATATCTCTAATCATTATTGAGAGCAGTGCTGAGATATTTTGACAGAGGCTTTGGGCAAGTCCTACTGGAAACATCCTAAATAAGCGTTGACCTGGTCCCATGATAAGAAGCCTTCAGAAAAGTGCATCACATGTTGCTCTGAGCACTGCTCTTTGTCCAGGACATAGAAAGTGAATCAATATTGAGCCCAAGGCTAGAACATTCCAGAAATCATTTTGCAAATCACACAGCCCTTGTATTCTAGCAGCTGCAGTTCTATTTCATCTGGATATGGCTAGCTACTGTCAAAAGCCTAACACATCTTGAGCATTTAATGGATTTCTTGGAAATATCTTTAGGACATTTTTACTATTTTAGCACCATGTGTTGTTTCCTCTTATGTTTAGACCTCCTTGAGATACACCCTGGGGAGTGGCCAGGCCTGGTATCATGTGTCCACTGGAGATACAGGGACAGGTGATATTCCTGAGGGTCAGGTGTTTGATGGCATGTGAATGTCACAAATGTTTTTGTATCCTCCCAGCTGCCACATCTGGAGTGCAGTGTGGTAGTGCTTTTCACAGAGGGTCAGTTATCTGCATTGACAGTGCACTAAGCAGAGATCAATCCTCTAGCAAAGTACTCTAGAGGCACTATTTTCCTCAAAATTTCTCCTGTGGGACTTTCCACAGCTGGAAAGACTTTTTTTTGGTGTATGACTGTAATTGCTCTGCTTACAGAACAAAACAGGATGGAAAAAAGACAGGAAAAAAATTTTCACTCCTTTTCCCACACTGAGCATAAAATATACTGTCTGGCCTTGAACCAAGGGCCAAGAAATAACCCATTACTATGTAACATGTTCAGCTGGGGAAAGTGGTTTGACATTTAAAATAGATGTTCTAAAATCATCTCCTACAGCCAACTCTGTAGGGATTCAGCCCCTGGGCTCCTCCCCAGGGGAAGGCAAGCTGGGAGGTGAGGGCAGCAATAAAGTCAAGCCAGGGCAGGCAGTGCCAGGCATTGCCACCATGGCAGAACTTGGTCCCACAGCGCCAGAGCCCTGACAGAGCCCTGACAAATCCTTTCCAAATGCCTGTACTAGATTTTTAAGCATCCAGATAGATCCCCAGGCTATGTGTTTAGTAGTCTGTTATTAGGTCTTTTGTTGAGCTTCATGTGGTGGTAATCAATAAATGCACTGACTGTCAGCAAAAATCCTCAGGCAGAAATTGCCTGCCACTGAGGTCTGTAATGTGTTTCTCCACCAGAAGAAACACAAGGGTATTGTGAGCATTTCATTTTCCTCTTCTCACACCTGACATTTCTTTTAACTGGGAAGATGGATTTCAGCAACTCTCACTGAGGTTAATGTTAGAAAGCCTATTCTTTATGTAAAATGCACAAAAGAAGCTCTAGCAATGATTGATAGTGTCAGTGTCGTTATTCCTGACATGAGCCCAAAGTTGATATAATTAAGCTGCATCTAGAAAGCACAGTGTTCAGCCAGTTGTTGCTGTCTTCTTGTTTGTTTCTTAGGAGAGTGTTGATATTTCTGAAGTGTTTCAAAGGAGTGGCTTTTGCTCTGGCTTGTCTGACTTCTTTCAAGACTGCGTTAGGGATAGCTTATGTCACTGATTTGTCTGCATTGATCATTCTGAGGTGCTTAATTTAGTCAACAGTTAACCCGTCCTTTGGTTACTGTGTTATTTTAAGTGACTACTTTTATGATGTGGAAGTGATGTTGGTTTCCTTTGTGTGGGTCATCACTGTAGACTGTTAATTGCAATAATACTAATCAATTAATTGTTACATATAAAAATACATACATACATATGCACATATGTGGTTTAGTAACTGTTTAAAAATGTAACAAAGATGGCTGGGATCCTAGATAAAAGCAATGAGAAAAAAAATCAATGAGTTAATTTAATCAATGCAGTATTGTAATTAAAAGTTGAGTAGTATTAGTGTTTACTAATACATGGTGTTGATTCTTACTTAGACAAATGTTTTTTCAATAAAATTATCATTATGTAAGAATTAGTAGCATTAAGATAAATAGCTTCAAAGCAATAAAAAAGGTGCTGTGATTACCGGGTAATTCTAAAGGAAATTAGTAGTACCTGTGAAGTATTTCTGGCCTCCAAAGGCTCTCTTTTTTTTTTTCTCTTGAAAACCATACACACATGTTCAGATATTATTAGCAATGCTATCATGTCAGCATGTCATTTTACTGCCCTTGCTGCATTCCTCTCCAATGTTAGATCAGGGAGCTGAGCCCATAAGGAGAAATCAGAGTCTGGGCAGCCTCTTGTGCCAGCCTTGTGGGAGGCCTTTGAGGTGAAGTACAGGGATGGCTACAAGGTTTTCAAAGTGGAGTGGTATTGACTCAGAACAGGACCATTTCTCCTTAGGTTTTGCCCTAATTACTACCCACATTTTCTGAAGGGGAAGCCTGACATGTCACAGGAGGAGGAAGCAGGCAAAATTCTTCAGTCTGAAGGTGGCTGGTATGTCGGAAGGCACTTTTGCTGTAGAGGCAATTAGCTCCCACTTTGCTTGAGTCTGGCAAAGTGCTTATTCAACCAGTCAAGGCTGGCTTCCCTCAGGAGCTGCTGCCACTCCAATGCTCTAACAGGTAGGCAGTAATTAATCATGTGAAAGCAAGATAAAACAACAGGAAAATTTTGACCCTTTCATAACCTTCAGAACATTTAATGAATATCACTGCATGAACCACATAAACAGCATTCATGGAAAGGCAAGTCCCTGTAGGTGCTTTGTACATCAGTCCCTAACTTATTTCATATCTTTTGTGCCTATACATATCTCCAGCTGCATCCAGGATTTCTCTGTGCTCAAGTCACTGCTGTGATACTCTGACGCTGATCTCTTGTATTAAGGCTTTTGTTGGAGGCACAAAAATGGAAGGAGGATCTGCTTCCATGGCTCATCTAGGACAGGGCTTGGTACCAGTGAAGTTAAGGAAAGACTGAATCAAACCTCTAGGATCCCTCTTTTGTCTGGGATTATTTTTCAAATGAGCCTGACTCTCTGACCCCTCGACGAAAATGAAAGAGTAGAAAAGCATTTCACGTTAATCTTTAAAGTAAGATCATTCTTCCCGTAGATAAAATGTCATGTTTTATTTAAATACCCTGAATTGTCACTTCTAAAGCTGACAATCAAATAAAACCACCAGAATCCACTGACCATATAAAGAATAATAAACTTCTGAACATGGAAATTCAGCTATTAGCTTTGAAAATGTATCCTAGGGCAAATGGATTAACTCTAAATAATATGGCCTTATTTATTCATGGAAGCACCACACCACTCTTTTTGTTTCAATTACACTGCTTCTTTATTCCAATTATTTTACATATTGTTGCAAAAATAAATTTTTAACAAGGCCATTCTCCTGAATGAGCAGTGGTTAAACTGAGGATGTTGCTGCTGCTCATTCTTACCTTAAGGTGTGGATCATAGCAAGACAGCAGAGGATTTGAAGCAGCAGATCCTTTGGAACACCCTGGTACCTCCACTGGCTCTCTTGAGTTTGTAGTGTCTGAGCTTCAGCCTTTCCTTATTTCCTTGTGCAAGTCAGAGATGCTAATCCACAGGTCTGAAAACAGAGCATGGTTCTGGGAGAGTGTGAGTGAAGCTTGGGGCTGTGTGTCAGTCCTCTTGGGGGTCCAAGCTGACACAGCAGCTAGGTGTCCCAGTGTTGATGTGTGTGACGTGGCAAGTCAACAGCTTGGGGAAGGATGCAGACAAGATGTTCCAGCACATTTTAAACTGGTGGTGGAGCTGGCAGATGTTTGCCATCTTTTTCCAGGAAATATCAGAGCCAGAACCCCTCTCCTCAGCTCTTGGCATCCACAGAGGTGCAACAATGCCCAGGCTCCTTCTAGAGCACTCCAACCAGTTATGAATAATTAATATCAGATCTGGAGGGGACCTGAATTTTGTTCTCAAACACCAAAGTTTCAGAAAATTGGAGAGGAAAAAAATTGAGTATAAATCTCAAACATGGACCAAGCTCTTTATAAAGCATGTTTCAGTCCTAAGTCACAAAGTTGAAGAATTCATTATTCTTCCCAAAACACCATTTCTGCTGATATTAAAAAAAATATGACTTCTACAACAAAATCTGTGGAAGCTGGTGGGCATAGTTCATTGCTTCCTTCATGTATACTGCTAGTGTGTGCAAGTACTCAGCCAGGGCTGTGCATGCTCTTCACATCCACACAGATCCCACAAAGCACAGAAGAACTGAGAGCAAAGAGTTCACAGAAGGGAAAAAAAAAAGCCAGTGAATCCATTATAGCTAGGAATACAGTAAAAATAAATCAGCAGAAGTGGTTCCTTTGTATGCCCTCAGAATAATGATGACTTTCACATTTTTGAGAGTTTTATTGCCAAACTTTTCATTTGCAAGTGTACTTACTGGTTAAAAGAACTACTCTTCAGTTAATTTTTATTTGGCTGAAAAGAAATGGTAATATTTGACAGTAAATAACAAGATATTCCAAGTAACAGATAAGGGAGACAATGAACTGATCCAAGGAGGCACTGCTTCTGTTGAGGCATTGTTATCATCTTTAGAGCCGCACCACTCAGCTATGAATGTTCTTAGAATTAGTTGTTCTTTTTCTGATAAAGCTGTGCTTACTGAAATTTTTCATTTTTTCACTGTAAGTGGGTTCTGTGATAATAAGGATGGTAGTTTCATGCTGCACTAGCATACACTGCTTTGCCTGGTGAGGATTTGACCTTAAATCCTTTCACACTTGGTGCAGCTGGAGAAGCAGGAGAAGAAAATGTCTATAAACGTGATTCTGACTTTTACATCTTTCTTTTTAGAGTTATCTCTTCAGAAGCTAAGTATTATGACTCACTGTGCCAGGCTGGGGTTGTCGCTTCATAGCTGCGAGACCAGTAGGGGAGTTTCCCCCTATGGTTCATCAACAGAAGTGATTTAAGGCTGAGATTTATAGGAAATCTGTTTGGACCAAATAGGAAACACACAGAAACAACAATCTTAAGCATTGTCTGCCTTCTTGATCTCTATGAAAATTGCCAATCTGGGTACTTGACAAAAATGGGAAGTAGATATCACTTGGATTAGTTATTTTCACAGTTTGTAGTGAATATATGTTTGCCCGGTACTTGCCAATGGAGATAACTGCCTATTTCTGACAGTTCTGAAGAATTCCTAAAAGGCGCTCTGAGTAGCAAATAAAAACTATTTATTAGAAAATGATGGTGGAATTTTGGGTTTTAATCTTTCCTGTGCTAGAAATTCAAATATCTGTGCTATATTTTATTTTAAACTGCCAATTTACATTCTTAAATTCTTAAGCATTACATTTCTCCTTCTGTCTCAGAGGAGGCCTTTTTATGCTGCTACATCTTTTTCCCATTTAGAAGTGTGATATTTTGAAAATCTCATTTTAGAAGGTCAATGTGGAAACCAGAATAGCACAGACCAATACATTTTTCTCATATATTACTGGACACAGAAATACTTTCAAGGAGAGACTTTGTTCAGCTACAAGGACTTTCATTCAATAAATGAAAATGGACTCCCTCATCCAAGCCATCTACCTACTACTTTTCCTTTTCCCACCATCTTCACCTGCCACTCACCTCTGGCATAGATGGACTATGTACCTCCACATCTTCTTGTTTGTTGTTTGTTGTTGATGTTGTTGTTTTTTGGTTTTGGTTATTAGAGTTTTTGGTTTTGGCTCTGGGGGTGGGGGGTGTGAAGTAATGAAGGGGAATGAGTTGCTTGAGGTTTTTTTCCATTCTTTTAAATGATGACTACATTCCAATTTGGTTGTTACAAAAATTTGATTTAAACTGACCCACATTCAATGTCATGGATAGGGCAATGAATACCTTTTAGAAATCACACCATGAAATGAAGTGGGCAGCAAGGACTCCTCCTAGGGAAAAACATTTTGGAGTCCCTACAGCAGCTTCCCAAGGGTTATTGGATATGAGATGTAGCCTTGGAAAAAAACCTGCACACTCCTGAAAGAACAAAGCTCCTCTAGAAAGCTGACAGGTGCTACACACTGCATGCTGCTGCACTGCCTACGGTGCTCTGACAAAGAAAGACAGCTCAATCTCAGCCAGTATGAGCAAGGAGTCTGTGGCTGTGGAAAATATTTATCAGTGAAAGGCTTACTAATGTGCACTGAATTCAAGAAGAACAAATATAACACATCACAGAGGATTGTGATGTTTTGATGTAGAATTTAACTATTGAATTAAAAAAGCAAGACAATAGGAAACGCTTATATTATTTAGCAAAACTGTTCTTTGGTAATTGAACAGTGACTCACCTCACAGCAAGAGGTTTCATTTGTGAAGTCTCACAAAGACCAACATACAAAAGTTGTAATCAAGAAACGCAATGCATTGTAAGCTGAAGCCTAAGTATGAAAGAGAAAAAAAAGGTGTTATTTCTTATTATATAGGAAATATATTCCCTATTAACAGCCTACAACCTCTTTCAAATGAAGGATTAGGTTATTCAGTCACATGCAAGAATAATTCACCCACCAGCACACATTTTCTGAGTTAACTGTGAAGCAAGCAAAATAAAATGTCTTTGAATACTAAGATAGACTAGAACACTATCAATCTGTTAAAATAAATAGATAATTGATACAGTCCTTTGCCTCCAGGAACCAGTACTGGCATCAGGCAAGACATGAGCACATTTGCCCTCATGCAACTGGCTGTACCTGGAAGAGTGGTGGCAGACCTGAGGACAGAAAGTGGTTCATTGCAATTGAATCCCTGCTCAGCATCCAATTTTGGATCCAAGTCTGGAAAGAACCTTATTACTATTGTGATAAGCAGAGAGCAGCCAGTGTTCATGCACCTTGCATGCCACATGAGTAAATCAGAGCATAGTAGTAAGGAAAATTCATGTACATTGACAAAATAGCATGTGCCTGTCAGACTGAGTCTGAAGATTTCTGCCAGATGTACCAATTTTTTGGATTTGGGAATGTATTAATGCAATGTTCCTAAATGCAGTGACTGTTTTCAATGAGGTCTAGCATCTGTTTTCCATGTCAAAATGCTAATCAAGTTTCTGCCATAGAAAGTATAAAGCAGTGATTTAGAGAAGAACCTTTCATGTAAATCCACTGAGCAAGGTCAAGAAGTTGTGACTGATGCCAACAGGAAATGGGAACCTTGATGGATGACTGGATCAGCAGTACCCAAGGCTATCTCACAGCGTGAGAAATGAAACCAATTGCTGCCGTCTGAGTTGTGGCTCTTAGGGGTTTTGTGGACTAAAGAGCTGTAGAGTAGGTGTAACCATATAAACAATGGTGGTTCTTATAAAAGTGATTATTATAGACATTAATTGTTTTATTAGATTAGCATTTCTTTGGAGAGAAGTGAAGGAAAGCATTTTATAGAGAAATAATAAACTGGAAAGAGAGGGATCAGTATGGTCAGCACATGCAGGGTAAGAGAAGAACATAAGCAGGATTTATATGTTGGTAATAAATGTTCTGTGGAAAGGATTAAACCACCCAGACTGAGTTAGAGCTGGATTCTTGACATTGAAGAGATCACTTGCATGTGTGTGTGTGTGGAACAGGATTTCATCCACAGAGATAAAATCTAATGCATTGGATGAAAGAAAGACAGTGAAAGGGTTAGAAGAGGGGCTTGAGAGTTTTAAGACAGCTGAAAAGGTATTTAATTTGGTTTAGGCAAATAGGTTTAAAAAAGGACAATTTAAAATAAATCCTACTTTGAAATAAAAAACTCAATAAAACTCTTTTTTTTTTCAGAATAGTCTCATCATCCTTTGGTTGAAGCAAAAGGTACTAAGTGACCTTTGGTGATGAGAAACTCTGCTGGTACTTTTTCTGATATATTCCAGACTAAGGAAAGCCTTTGAAAGTTTATCATCCCAGTTGTTTATATATTTTAATTTTGATATGTTCAAAGAAATTCCAATAAGATAGGAAGGTGGCTGGTGGTAGCTAACTACATAATAAATTTATTTGACAATGTTAATTAGCAACAATATTAATATCATTATTAATTTTTTTAAAATTATGATGTATAACAAAATTTCAGTGTAAATTGCCTTATTTGCCCTACTAAATTATACATTAAAGTTGAATGCTAAAAACTTCAAATATATTTTTTACATTTATTTTCTTGTCTATTAAAGGATAAGCTTAAAATATTTTTCTATTTATTTTTCTGAGGACAAGAGTCCTAATTAAATTGCATGCATACCTGTGATAAATTAGGTTCACTCTGAATCACCAGTTTTCCTTTTATTTCCTCCATGCAGCTTTTCCAATACATGTTCCCCTATTTAGCCAGTTGTAAGCAAGATTATAATTTATGTTTTGCACTTTATTTTAATTTATGATGTCATAATGGATTAGTATAAGTCAGAATGTCCATCTGATATATATCAAAATAAGGATAGAAAAGTGTAAAGCACGCAGAAATTACACAGAACTGATGGCTTTTTTTTTTTTTTTTTGTGAGTCCTCTTTAATACTGCTACACTTTCCTAAACTTGATTCTTGCAGTGAAGGAGGGTCTGCTCTACCCTGGAGGAGAGAACAGTGCTTGGATTACCAGCTGTGCTGGGTGTTTGTTTCTGCTGTTTGCTAGGACATGCCAGGGGTCCACTGGAACAGATCACTGAGCTAAAGCCTCCTGTTCCCTTTCCCAGGACAGATGGGACGGTGCACACCATACAGCAGAGAGTTTCTCTCTCCAGGAAGACCTGTTTTAGTCCTGAGTGATGACAGCTCAGCCATTCACTTAAAAAACCCAAAATAAGCCATAACAAAAAAAGTTCCTAAATACGGTATCTTATTCCCACCTCTGTCTTTGGCTTTGTTGCAAGACTAAAAGTTTGACCTTAATTTGACACTAAACCTCCTATATGAAAGCATGGCCACAGAGAGAAGTTGGATGAAAAGCAACAGCCCAAATATTAATTTACAACTAAATTCAAGCATGTGAAAATTCTGCAAGATTTCAAACTGCACAAACCTTTGGAGTGGATACCACATCTGCACAGCTGCTTCTGTATTGATTAGAGAGATGCCCTTATACATAAAAAGCACTAGACTTGGGTGTTTGTAATAATTATAGTAAAGCAGATGTTTTAATTTTTAATGTTGTACTGAAGGATTTATGAGTTTCTTGCCATTCAGTTGCTGGACTTTATCCCTTGAATAAATTGCTTTTTGTTCTTTCTGGTGGTGCTTGATTTCCAGCAGTGGCATTTAGCTGTGTGTTTAAACCTCTCCTTTTCCCATCTGTTATTTTCTGTGATGTTAGTTTGATTTTCAATTTGGCATTTTTAGTCTAGTCTAAGGCTGCTCTGAATTTCAAATGAATTAATAAAAGCCAACACAAAACAGTTCTTCAGAACCTGAGTTAAATATCTGGAAAAATGTTTATATCTTTGATTAAATGTTGTTTCTGCAATATATAATTTGTTTCTGCTTACTTATTACTCAGAAAAGTTGTTTTATGCTGACCTTGGACCCTATGAATGGAATGAATTATTTGAACAGAAAACACTCAAAATGTATCCAACTTGAAGGAGATACCATGTTGACCCTTAATTCTGCTCATAGCACAGATTTTATTAGATTCCAACTTAGTATAATTTCATGATGATGAATTTTAAAAAAACTATTTCCTGCTGATTAATTTCTTTTTATGTAACATTTTCCATTTCACTGTTTACATACTTCTCCATGGAAGGTGAAGAAATTTATTTGGCAGCATTGTAACTCTTGCTTCTCTGAAAAGAAAGTGCAGTCTTGAGGAATGTAACAGTACAGTTATCTTGAAATACAGTGGAATCTGTGACTTAGCTTTAATTAACAGTGGCAATTTCGTTTTAATTTGAATTGTTAGCAGACAAGTGAAAGCCTTGGCTTTTCTTTCAGGAAAACCAATGATTAAAGCATCCCTTCAGCATCTGCTTTTGAGCTGTTTTACTGGATGTGGGAAGAACTTAACTTTTGCATGGCTTTTGTGTGGCTAACCCAATATAAAAACAATGAGATACAAAATAATGAAATTCTGCTGCATGCAAAAGCAATGCAGTGTCTTGTGAAGTAGAAAATAAAGTGTACTTCTGTGATCATTGAAGAGCTCTGGGCAGTTACTTTTCTTTCCAGATGTTTTAGGTTCCTTAGGCAAGACACTGGGACAAGGATGCATAAGAACTTACCAAATATGGTGTCAAAGTAGTAAAACATTAAAATGGAGGATTCTTTAAGAGAGGGTGAATTTTTGTGAGTAGGTATCAGCGCAAGAATTGATTTCTAGATTACATGACAACTTTGCACTCTCACAGGCATGCACAACTTTCTACCTTGCAAACAGAACCCCTGTGTCTTTCCAGGCTGGGTGGCATGGGGTGACCACTCCTAAGAAATTTCAGTTTTCACTCACTACTCTCTCCCAAGTGTAAGCTGTCCTGTGAAAAAAATAAGGAAAAATGTGGAGAAAGATGTCAAGTGACTGTTTAAACTTTCATTCTAAAGCTAAACAGAGCATATGACCTTTGCAAATAAATAGCAATAAAGGCCAAAAATAAAAAGCTAATAATAGCATTATTTTGGGTTTGATCAGACAAGAAAAAAAAAACTGCAGGTGGGTTATAGTGGATACTAATTATTTTAATATCTTGTATTTTGAAAGTTGAAGTGGTAATCCTAATTAGGTATACATTTTATCACTTAAATGCCTAATAGTTTTGGTGTCTCAGTACTATTGCTTTCTCTTGGTAATAAAACTTTACGCATCATTTATGGAAGAAAAGAACATAATTAATTGCAGGATTATATGGCATTTATCACTACATAACTTGTATCAGATATGCTGAAAACTCATTAACAGAGTGGAACAAAGTTTTTCTTTGAATTTTTTTTAGTTAGCCTGATAACTGTATAATTGCTGGGGATAAACAAAAATATTACAGGCGAAATCTGAAGCACCTTGAAACGAGTGGGCTCTGAAAGACACTTTTGCAACTGTCAGAGACACAGAGAAGGTGTAGACAACAAAAATAATTTTTCTCTTCTGATTCCTTGCAAGCCCAATGTTGAGTGTAGCTCAGTTGAATTTAGGAATTTGCTACAGGAAGTGTGTTAAATTTTAAAATAATTTAATTAACCTTTTAAGAATAAAGTGGGTTTTATTTGTACAGTGGTACACAGAAATACACAAGCCTTTAGAAATAAAAATGAGATCATGTCAGACTGAAGTTCCTTTGTGATATGATCAAAACTTCAAGCACAGCAGCACAGATTTTCTGCACTAGTTTGTGTCTCTGTGGTGTAGTCCCTTTTCCCTGTGGTGCTGTAATTCTGCATAAGAAACTATTGATAAAAACAGTTACAAATCTAGATTGCTTTTTTACCATTTTGCTTGTGAAGTTGTAAATACTCAAGATAAGTATGTGGCCCAAGTGCTAATCTACAGCATCTGTAGGTGGGAAACTGTCTTGGTTGTGTTTGATTTGACAATTTAGCAGTACCTTTGATTTTTTCACATTGTGTATTTTCCTTTGCTGAGTCACAGTGAGCTAAACTCATTATTCATTTATCAATCAGAGAGGCTTGAAGATACTTTCCTTGCAAGGATGATAAAAATAAAAGGAAGACATACTTTTACAATTAGAGTTACCAGTTGTATTTGCTCATGAAAATTGGAGTTTAATGTTCATCAGAAAATCTCGAGTGGTTGGAAACAAAGTGTGAAGTAGTCACATAGAATCTTTATGAAGTGGATATATTCCCAGTAAATCAGTCTGAATCTCTTCTTTTTCCTGTACATAAATAAAATAACTGAACAAAACTGTTTATTGTTTGTTCCCAACCTGTAGCAATTCCTTTAAGCCTGGAGCAATTTTTCACTTAGTCCAACTTTATGGAAAAATAGCATTTATAATTAAGAATGTTGCTATCGGGTGAAACATACAGGGTTTGGGTTGATGTTATAAGAAGAAAGGGAAGTTTCATTCTATTTTCTGGAAGGCTAAAAACCCCAGACCCTATCTCAGACTTTGCTGTTACAGTTCAGAGAACTCTGCTGAGCCAAAATCCGTGGCTGTAATTTAGTTTCAAGCTTATGATCTATAAAAATGAATTCGAATAATTTCCTCTGAAATACAAATGTTCAGAACATGCCAAATATTGAGTTGTGTTTATCAGTTGCGCTCTGTATCTAGGTTACTGTTCCCATGAAGCAGGCAAGGCATAATTAAATTCCCACAGCACAGAAATATTTGGTACTCTGACAAGTCTCCCTTACAGTGTTGTTGTGTGGGTTAAGTATTAATGGGTTTACCTTCTCTTGTACCTCATCAACATCTCTTATCAGGCTACTGAGAAATAATATAACTAATCTGAAAGGAGAAGGAGATTTGCTAATTACATTGCTACTGTATTATTGAATTATTTCAATATTAGGTGTACTTTTAACATTTCTCCAAATAGAATAATTTGTATTTCAGTAGTAAAGGAGAGCAGGCTACCACTAGAGGCCTGACTGTGCTAGGCACAGAACAAAACCTAAAGAAAATAGGACTTTTAAAAGTGACTTATGCTTGAAATCTACAACAGCTGACAATGCATGATGTGCTTGAGGGAGATAGAGGATGGAAAAAAGAAGGAAATTATATAAGTAAAAATATTATCAGATCAGCCATCCTGACAGCCAACGGCATCCTTGTAGCATAACTGTGGCTAATTGCTTTGTTAGCTTCTATACAAAGAAAAATGTTAAATAGGAACTTAAAGGGGAAGAACGGCATAGCTGTGTCTGTGGCCTCCCTAAAGTGAGAGCATGGGGAAAGGCATGAAAATGCTTTTATAGAAGTGTAACAGGAGATGTGGGAGATGGGATCGTGCCAGGGGCTGCTCAGAGGTAGCAACCAGCAGCCCAGAACCATATGAGGAGTGTGAGGTTGGATGGGAAGATTGAAATGGTTTAGTGAGTGTAAAAGAGATTCTATTTGAAGTAATACAGGGAGATACTTGGACACAGGGTTAAAGGGCTGGAATGAGACACCAGGAAACTGCACAGAAGGTCTTGTCCTTTCCTCTCCTGGTGAACTGCACTGTATTGGACTGAAAGGGTGACAGTCACAAGACTCTTGGAAGCCAGGAAAAGCAGTGTGCGTAGCAGTTCCCTTCTCTTGGCTGCACCTTACGTGGCAGGTAAGCCACGTCTGGAGAATCCATTCTAGAAGCCCTCTGAACAGACCGATGAGCGAGACATCTCACGCCTCAGGTGCCAGGAGCCACACGTGAGCTGCACTGGAGACAGACTGTCCTTCAGGAGCTGCTCTGGCTCCGTGAGCAGGGGCCGGTGCCTCCTGCTGGAAGATGCCCTGGCTGTGTGCAGCTTACACCTGGACAGACAAAGGGCTGATACCCGCTGCTCTCGGGAGGATGGCGCGTTTGCCGCCTGGAAAGGCTGACAGAAACCAGCTGAGGGCTGTGCTGCTGGAGGGGGCCGCAGTGCTGGACGAAGGGCTGAGAGCCTCGCTGGGCTTGTCAGGCCAGGCACGGTGCCAGGGCCCCACAGACACAGCTCCATCTTAAGGCCTGGAAATCTGTGGGTTTCAGCCACACAGCCGTGTCGTGCTGTGGGCAGGATGGCGGCTGTCCTATTAACTCCATGGGAGGCCTGCGCCAGGCGCTCTCTGTGCCCTTAGCTGCACGGCAGTGCTTTACAAAACCCCTCTTCTCCCAGAAGCACATGCTTTCTGCCCATTTCCAGCCCTGTGCTTTGTAAATGGCTGCTGGCAGGAAACGCTTTCCAGTATTGCACAAATGGCTGCATGTAAGCCATTTATCCTCATTTTACACTGCCACTCTCCCTAGCAGTTCTGCCTGCTGTGTGCGGTCACAGGGTTACAGCAGGGATGGCGAGCATGGCAAGGCTGGAAATGAGCTTTGGAAGAACAGACACTTGCTAATTTTTTCTTCCTTTTCATTACAATAATAGGCTTTCTTTTCAAGGTGCACACTAGAGGTTGTTTTTTCTTTTTTTCTTACTGTGTTTTTAACCTATGGGATGAATTTCCTGGCCTACTAAGCCTACTAATTTTTTTTTTTTCCCAAAAAAACCCTTTTTCTTCCTTTCAGCAAGGCAATAGATGACAAGTGGAAGATAATTGAACTTCCTTGATGAAGACACAACTCAGATTTTAAAACAAATTATTTAAGATTATTACTTATAAATAAAAGTATTGTACAAATATGAAAGATCCAATAAAATATGCTTAAACTATTATATAAATACGCATCCTAATTTCTTCAATTACAGAAATCTGGAAATCTTAAAAATGAAATCTTACAAATGAACACAACATGCTTACATGACTTTCTCACAATACCAGTTTAAATACGGCTTATTACACTACAAATCCTTATGTGTGCTTAGTCTCCCTATTTAATAAACATAGAATTAGCTGTTCTTCCTCAGAGGCAATTATCTTTCATAAGCAGGTCAATTATCTTTGCTATTATTAATTTTGTTAGAAAGACAAAGTTTACATACTAATATAATTCTTTTGATCCTCAATTATTTGTAATTTTGTAGTTTAAAAATTAAACAGCAATGTCCTCAAAGCAACTGATAAGTGTTCAGTACAAAATATTGGAGATAATTTTCCTTGGAGCTTGAGTGGGTGCAATAACACCAGGATATATTTTTTAAACTCTCCCATTACTATTCATGGCTTTATCCCAAATGGATAGGCTGCTCATCCTCTTTCTAATAATGATGTAAGAATCATTTTTACTATTATTAATATTACCATTGCTACTATTATTATTATGGATCTAGAAGAAGAATCAGACAGATACAAGAAATAAAATGTATATTTAAATGCAAATACTGTCCACGATATGGTCTCATATGCCCCGAGCTGCTACAACATAATGTTATGTACAACCTTGTAACACAGACCTTTAATAATTTAATATTTCTTCCTTGTCTATAAAGTACCTAGGAGTTTTTATTCTTTCTTTAGTGGATTAAAAAGACACCTTAAAGCTTTAGCATCTGTCCTCAATTTTCAGAGCAGCGCTAGATTGAAATAATTCTTCAAATGCACTCTCCATGATTTCCTAGAGCAGAAACCTTGGTTTTTAAAGAGCATTAAAGACACTTACTGATGTTACTGGGAAGAAGGCAGACTCATTACTTTGCTAACTTATCTTCTCCTTACCACCAAGTCTCAGCGATTGTGACCTTACAGCTTCACCCTGTGGCCTTTTGCGCTGAATTTGGTGAGACCCATGGAAATTCATTTATCCTTTGTGGTCTGGCCATTGCCTTTATTGCAAGTACAGACAGATTTAATCACAAGCTACATGTTTTTGCACACATGGCTATGTGCCCTTGGGTGTCTGGGCCTGTCTCTGGGCTGTAGTTTGCAACATCCAGTCACTGGCACAAGCAGACTTAGGGAGCAGGGCTGGCACAGAGCAGAGCTGGGGCAGATGGATGCCTGGCAGCCAAGGCTTACAGAGGACAGACCGCCAGCTTGCTCCTGCAATCTGACTGCCCCAATGAGTCCAGAAAGCCTGTCCTGAGCTGGATCTCTTCTGGAAATTCAAATTCTATTCTCCTGTATTTCCTAAAGCTATCAGGGATTTCACTGTCTCAGACACTGCACAACTCATCCTTGAAAATGAGATAACTGAACACATTTTTCAAACTTTAGTGTGCCAGATTTTTGGTTATGCTGGAACTGAATTAGAGGGCTTTATGCCTCTTGGTAAGGCCCACAAGAAAGTGTGATGCTAATGCTGGGGAAAAGTTTTAGTAGAAGAGACTATTCATAAGGAATTTTTGCAGAATATAAATTCAGTATTTTTACAGCTGTGGTATATTTATGGAACACTATGACAGCAGTTCTGCAGTCAGGGGTCTTATTAGAATTATTTACTGTATTCCCAGTGCTGCTGTCACTGCTCAGATAAACAACACTTCATCTTCCGACTTTAGTCCTTGGATTACTTATTTATCATTTCTGCAAACATCAAAAAAACCAAAATACATCACAATCCCTTTCTGAAATATGATTAATTAATTGATTGCTCAGGAATTGTTTCTATCAACCACTGAAGTTCTGCTAAAAACTACTACTAAGTTTTTTATTTTATTTTTTTGAAGTCTGTTTTCAGCTTTTTATTCCTAGAGGTACCAGAAGTGAATGAAAAAAATAGGTGTAGATTGTAGTAACAGACCTACACAATTTTTGCTGAGATAACCCTAGGATTACACTAAAGTAATAAAGACAAAGAAGTATAAATCAACATAAAATTTTGCAAGTTGGTTAAAATTTCCATCAGAGAGCCAGTGGGGAATTTATTTGGGCCTAGATCAGTAAACAGCACATAGCTCATAAGCAAAGTGTGTTTGCAATTGAGAGCAGAGCCCCTCATTCTTTGCGCTGCTCAGCACCCTTGCCGAAGCAGTGGGGCTGTCAGAATGCTTTGACTCAAGTAGCTTGATGTGATTTGCACATCTTGGCAGTATCTAAAAGACACCTTCTGGCAGCAGGATGAGCAGACCTCTCCAAAAGAGAAAACTGCTGACATAAGAGAGATGAGCTGAAGAGTTGCACATGATCCTTTTCTGAGCCTTCAGCGTATTTATTTTTTGTTTCCTTTTAGTAAGAACTTCATTCAAACTGAAACCCATTTCATAATCTCTAACTTTTTGCCTTTTTCTCTCTGCCTTCATACATTCCTCATGTGTCAGCTTCATTCCTTGTGGATCAGTTTTGAAATGCCAAAGTTTGTCACTTGATACTTGCTAGGCAAGGTTTTCAGTGTTGAAATTTGGGCTTTCAAATGTTAAGTCTTTTTGCCTTAACATAGATTCTAGTCCGGTAAAAGCAAAACTTCAAGCACAAGTATTTTTCAGAAACACTCCCATTCAAGAGTCAATAAAAACATGCAAGGGTTTCTACTCTGTTTCTTCTGGTTTTGCATCCAAAACTCCATGTGCAAATTTGTAGGTCTAAGAAGAGGTCATTTTAGGTTTATCATTTCTTTAGGTTTTGCTGTGAAAAGGCAGTTCCATTCACTGCTTTAATGAAATGGCTTTTTTTAGAGAAAAGATTTGAAACTTACTCTGACTCTCACATCAACTATGGCTCACCGATGTCATGTTGCAGTGAGCAAGGTAGGTATTGGATAGCTGAGGGTGTAACCTATGGAACATGTGAAAGAATCCTACTCTATTCAGCACGTGTTGGGCTTTTAGTAAAAAAAGGGTACTCATTGCTGAATGTCCAAATGTAAGAAACACATGAGTTAATTTACAAAACTGAGGCAAGGTCTCTGAGGGATGAGGGTCAATATTTTAGAGAGTATATTTTTGTCAGGAATGACTGAATAAAAGGGAAAAGAGAGGAAAGGATGTGAAAACAATCAGTATATGAGGGGCTGCATAAATAATAGAAAAACTAGGTTTTACTAACAAGTTTTACTCCTGTCTCTGCTAAGGGTAGGACAAGGTCTTTAATTGCAACAGAGAAGACTTGGCTTACACATTAAGCTTTTGTGCTAGCAAGGATAAGCAAAGCACTGGAGTATGTAGCTTGGGAAGGTGAAGGAATCCCCACCATGAGAAGTACTCAGCAGACAAATGTGCAACGAATGGCCCAAGGACGGTAGATCCTGGCTTTGAGGTGGTGTGTGGACCTTCTATATTCATCTGTAACCATCTCTAATTGTACGAGATGGTAGAAGTGCAGAGTTAAAACAAGTGGCGGCCTAAAGCAATAATTATATTTTTATGAATTGGCTTTCACAAAGAGCATATCAGACCTTGTAATTCTTGCTTTCATACCAAACTCATAGCAAAGGAATATGAGACCCATTCCTTTGTTTTGATTTGCTATGTCTTCCTCATACTCCACTGCCTGTTCCTGTCTGCATATACATATATAATGAGCAGCATGAAAAGAGGTAATTTTGTTTTTTTTTCTGTAGCTTAAAAACTATAATACAGATAAAATAATCAGATATTATGGTTGCTGTAGTGTATATACAGAGTAGGATTTCTGCTGAGCAACAATCAATGACTAATCTGGGAGAAACTCAGTGACAAAGAGTTGTCCACGAGAAGAAAGCCATTGCTAGAGGAAGGAAGTGTTCTTAATGGCTGAATATTTCATTTAGCTTTAGGTAAATCAAGGATGATTCCTTCAATTAATGAACTAATTGACATTGAACAGAGAATGTTTTGAGAAAGAGTTTAGTTGCCTGTGTTTCCACACGATACCTACTGTACTGTGTTTGGAGAAATGGAAAAAAGAAGGTAACACAAAATGCTTCTGTTATATACTTTTAATGGCAGCACATCTACTTGTTTATACTTCTAATGGCAAGCAAATATACTTGTTTGAACAGGGACTGCTGTACCTAGAGTAGATGCCATGCATGCAATGGCCAAACAGCCACACCCTCCACATTCTCATTTTCCTGTTACACAGTCTGCTTCCTCTCATCTCCAGAATATAACACTGGGGCCTTTCTCTTCTAGCTCAATACCTCTATTTCCTTTTTTTATTCCTGCTTTAGATGTGTTTCTTTAACCACCAAATTGCACACAGTTTCCAGCAAAGTGTTTACATGCATGACCAAACAAATAATACAGAGGTGTGAAAGGACACTCGAGCTGTACTCTGAATTTGCCCTTGCATATCTTCACACCTTTTTGGAAGAAAAATTTTCATAATTCCTGATAAAACCTGTATGCCAAAAAATGAGGAAACGAAATATACACTGTAATGATGCTGACTGCACAAAAATACATATTAGAGAATCTGTCATCCACCTTTAAAACTGTTTGTCTCTTGTTCCTTATTACTTGCTTGAATGTAGCCAGTAGGGTAAGCAATAAATGTATCCTCTTGATTTCTTTCTTTATGTCCTGCTCACTTCTTATTTTGAGAATCCATGGACTGACACACACATGCTAAGCATTTTTACAGTTCTTGCTGCTGCATGTCTCAGTGTCCCACTTTTTTACTGCAAACTCATTCTCCAGTTAGCAAGCATCAATTAATGACTTGACTGGAGAGGTGATACCAAAATAAAACCCTAGTGAAATATTCAGCTGGAGGAAAGGTTTTGCTGGGTTGGCCTGTGAAGATGTAGGAAGCCCAGAGCTGGCCCATTAGTCTACTCTAAGTACACTGGGCTGTGCCACTATGGCCAGTTGCCAAGATTTTGTTGGTAACCTCACAATTCATCAACATTTTTGACAAATTCTGCAGCCATGGAATTAATGAGTCTCATATTTCATTACAAGGAAAGAAATGTTCTAGCCCTTGAGGCTGCAGGGAAAGATGGCTGAAGCCTTGTAAAACATGCATCTGGAAACAAATTCAGGAGTACACAATATCTGTTTTCTTAATTAAGGCAAAAGTTAACTGAATGTTTAAGAAATTACATGTTCTGGGGATTTTTCTTCAGCACTTGGGAAATCAAAGTTCTCTAAATCCCACTAATAACAGCTTTCATGAAAAGGTCATGCTGTGCCTCTTATATAGTGAAAGACATTCTTTGTTATGACACTGGGTTTGTATTTTTCTATTTTTTAATATATGCAATAACTGTAGACATAGATCTAAGGGTCTCAATTATACAGATATATAAAATTATGCATGTAATCAATAGACAGTAATTCAACATGTCTCAATAGTCTCTATAGCATCAATAGACAACGTGCATAATTTATTGAAGAAAGCCAAGATGGAAATTTTGCTCTCTTCCTCTTTCTGTTAAGAAGGGCAGATTTGTCTGTCTTACACTATGACGCTTAAAGGAATTAGTAGAATAAAAATATTTAGTTGTTTCAAGTTCACGTATTTGTATAAAGTTTACAAGAAATTTGCCATTAAGCTAATGAGAACTTATCTTCATTAACATATAACCAAAAATGCAGCATGTTATTGTTACGGAAAGCAAAACCATCATGCCCTTCTGTGATACCCATTCTTCTTTTCACACTTAAACACTATACTTTTCTTTAAATGGCTGCATGTATTGGTAGCCTTTCATAAAGCTTTCAAAGGATCATCTATTTTTCACATTCTATTTTGGCTCACTGGCTCCATCAAAGGTTTAACAACCATAAAGAAGTGACAGACAGATGAATACACGATGCCTTTCTTGCATAGCAGGGTGGGGATTATGCCACACAGGTGACTTGATGACAGTGTGTACCAAGCAGTGGGTTTCACATCACGTCTATTTTTCAAGAGAAAAGTGAGCACTTTACAGCAAGCTACCTGGCTTAGGGTAGAAGATTTTTTAAAATATGGTTTGACTGACAGGAGGAGAGAAGAAAGAAAGCTGCTGTTAAAGAACTTGACTTAATTGCAAAAATACCAAGTTGGATTATGTAGGAGGCACCTGAGGATGCAGCTACGATGGAAACAATTAAAATTAACATTTCCCCCAAAGCAATGTGTTTCTATTTTGTTCAAGACAAATTTGTATGGCATGGTGCTTGGTCTATTCTATTTTTTAAATTAAAATCATGCAGATTAGAAAATGGATATAAAAATTGCTCTCTGAAGATTTTTTTGGTCACAATTCTGTGTTTATTGAAACTGATGTTGTACTTCATTTACTCAAAATGTCTTTCAGAAGCTACAGTGTTCATGAAAACCCTAAGGCTTTGTAAATTTTTGAACAATATCTTTAGGGTCAGCTGTACTTTAGCTTTCAGAAATGGATGAATGTGAAAAATAGCATCATATCTATTCTGCTGGCTGAAAAAAGTGACATACTAATTCAAGCTCAAAAAGCAGACCAGTAACAGACCTAGAAACCAAATGGCAATTGACCTCTATTTTAAGCAGTAAATATATTGAAAAATATATCATGCATAAAAAGACACAAAAAGGCTTACATTTCTAAGAGATGGCACTAATGCTATGGCTTTCAGTAAAAAATTGAGCACCCTGTTCACTAGTCAGTGACATCTAACATTTTGACCTTGGGGATCTTGTGCCATAGGCTTGTAGTGCTGAGCCAATTCTGTGCCTGATTACTGGGGCTCAGAACTGCCTGCACGTGGAGCAAGGACTGCATCTGGTGCAGTTTCTTGCCTCTCAGGTCAGTGCCTAACCATTGAACTATGGGTGCTCAAAGGTGGGCTTCACTTTCTTTTGCCAAAGATGTGCCAATTTTTTAAAATTTATGAATCTTTGTTTCTCAGGAGGGCATTAGAATGAGACTTTTGTCCAATGGTTAACATATTAAGGCTTGGATCGAAATTCTTATTTTGGGAATATCTAAATAGTTTTTGTAAAGGAGAGCAGCTTCAGTAGTATTTTCTTAGTAGATGTAGAAAAGATTCACAGGTAGTTTATTAAGAAACAGCTCTTCCCCCAAGCAGTGGTGAGTGAAATTAAAGCAAGAGGAACTGAAGGTGCAGTGGGAATTAATAACTGATTGCTACATTAGACTAAATAATCCCTCTGGTGTGGCTGCAATGGACAGATTATTTTACTTAACATTTAAAACATGAGAAAAAGCAAAGATACAGAATTTCAAATAGCAGCTGTTTCTTTCAACACTATGACTTAAATTGCCTCTTCCATCACTGTGTTACATGCAAGACTCTTGCTCAACTAAATATAAAAATCACAGCCTCAACACTGACATGCAGTTAAGGAAAAATGACAGAGTTATTCCAAGTTTCTAGAATTCTTCAGCTTTTTCTGAAGAGTTCCTGTGCTAAAAGCAGTTATCTTTTTGAAAGAAAGGGAGGGTTTACATTTTTTTGGTATAGTGAAGAAATATATTAGGTTTGTTCCAACCCTTAGCTTTCTCCACCACTTGACCTGATAATATTCACGTTGGATGTATCTCACATGCTGAGTTTATGCTCTGAGCCACATCCTGTCTGCGAATTTTCTCACTGGCTTATAATTATTAGAAGTTAATCCTACTCCAGCATTCCCTCTGTGAAAGAATGATTAAACAGGAGTAGAAGTTGAAGGTGGTGGAGCCTTATTTTATTGCACGTACCAATGTAGGCTCAAATTTGAACAAATGCCAGACTTCCTTTCTTGCTAAAAAATTTAATTCTTGCCTATTAAAAGGGTGAGTAAACCACTGAAGTACACTTCCATAATAATCATAGCAAACTAAACATTATATTTTGAACAAATAGAAACTATTATTCCATCAGAATAAGGGAAGCAGTGTTCCATTGCACTGTCTCTGGGGGATGCCATGGGACACAGAAAGCATGAAATGTGTAACATCCACATTCAAATAGCTTTACTCCCTTACCATGTGCAGGAGATTTAAAATTAGCCTGTGTAACAGATGGACTCTTTAGTGATGAAAAATGAAATTAAAGAGATAATATATTTCTGGTACTTCTACAGCTCATTCTGGAAAAATCAGCCAAAATTTTAGCCAAACTAATGTATCAGATGCACAAACTAGACAGTCTAGGAATCTAGGAAGTACCTTTATTTTAACTGTGCACATGAAGCACCACTTTAGTGTGCTTCCATAAAGTCAATTAAGCATAATATTCAGTTAAATTCCCCAGTAAAATATTAACGTTGCACTGCAGGCTAGTTATATCATGCAGTGATTGTGCTCCATTGCCAAGCTCCTCTCATCCTTCTGAGATCCAGATGTTGAGTGTTTCTGCATGTTGGGGTATTTGAAAGGTCTTTCACCTGCCCTTGGCTTGAGCCCAAGACCCAGCTGCCCTGTACCTACCTTTGGGCCCATGTTCTGTGTTTTCAGGCAGGAAAAGGCTGTACATTTGGCTACACTTTGTACTAGGAGATGATGTCTAAATAGTTTATAAGAAATTGCTAAATTATTGATAGGTGCTAGAAGTGTGCTACAGATATGATTAAAACTGTATGGTGGCTGTTAAAAAGGGCACAGAAAAAAAGGGAAGTGGGACCGGATGGTCTCTGGAGGTCCCTTCCAATTCCAACCATTCTGCCCTTCTGCACTGAACACAATGTGTATGGGAAACATATAGGGAGGTAAAATCCAAAATCAGATTGAAAATTATTTAAGATATCAGCTAGAAATTCACTTCACTGCCTTCAGGCCAAAGGAATATGCATTATGTTCAAAATAGGTAAATGGTTTTGATATTCTTAGGCTTAATCTGGTTAGTTTGCACTGTACCATAAATTATTGCTTAATGATGTGTAAAGGAAGTACCATTAGGTTGATTGCAATATAATCAAAATAAAAATTTGCCTCTTGTGTCAGGGTTTCTGAAATTGATTTAATTATTAAAATTATTAGAATCTTACATTTATTGTAGGAATGTAAGGATTGCAGTAAGTAGTGCAATTAACCATACATTTATTGTATTATATTGGCATGTAATTAATCATACATTGACATATGTACTGTATTTTATATGCATAGTTGATTTACCATGATGATTTACCTCCTGATTTTTTAATGTAATAATGAAATTGCATTTAGCAAAATTTTTCTATAGTTCTTTTTGAAATGGAGCTATTGTAATTGGTTACTTGGAATTTAAAAAAAATGTGTGCTTGAACTGGTTTTTGCAAGATTCATCTCAGCAAAGCACTATACAATAATTTCACTGAAGTTCATTGCAGAGTTTTTGTGAAAGGACATCCTTTTTTCCAGGTAAGTATTTCATCAGGATCAATATATGATGGTTAAATTTCAAAAGTGTTTGGCAACTGATAGATGGCAACTATGTGATACAAACTGTTTTAGAACACATCATTTTAAAAGCTTAGCTTTTCAATTTTTACAGATATATTCTGAAGGATGTATAGCAACACTACTCTTTTTATTTTGTCCTTGTTTGAGCAAAGATTATAAATACTTCTTGCATTTTCACATTAATCCAAACCTCTGATTCAGTCCTTTTTAAATTTAATCCCCTTTGATAGAGATAATTACCTTTCTCTTTGTAACCTGGGTTTAATTTAACAAGCTGGCTGCAACACAAATGACAGTCCTAAAGGAAATGCATTGAGAATGCTTGAATATATAAAGGAATATACTTGAATGTGTAAATGTGGTTTTGTGTTCCCAATTATACAAAATTATATTTGTTTTCCAACCTTGCCTTTCTACATAATACCATTGAAAACTGAAGACTACCAAAGGAACTGACTCTATAGACTTCTAGAGAATTCATGATGACTGAAATTCTCTAGAAGTGTATTTATAAGCTATTTGTAATAAAGGGGCAAAATATTTTATAAAGTGTCTGGACATGTGCACTTACAGCGTGTCGTGGGTCAGGGGAGGTGTAAAGGCCACCTTACTCTTTTACTTGGTAGCTGTACTCAATCAAGTGTCCTGCCAGCCCTCTGTACAGGATACACCATTCCTCAGCCTCACCTCTGCCTGGTGTGTGAGGGATGATGACACTGATGACCTGGGCCTGCCCATCAGCCTTGTAGTAGACTTTGTGCCAGCAGGAAGATAAATGGCACAGCTTATCAGGCTGATCTCAGAAACTGTCAATTTTTTTTATCCTGTGTCCAGCTGGATTTTAGCTAAGGCAGCGTTACAAAATTACTTCTTTCAGCTCCTTGGCTTAGAAGTCAGCCTAAAATCAATAGAGGGGAACAGTGACTTGATATGAACAACTATGAGCCCGTGTGAGCTGTTACTCCCTCCTTTCCAAGGAGCAGCTCCCTGTGATCAGGATGCCCTGTGTCAGGAAAAGTGCACACTTCACAGCTCAGCAGTGAGACACGAATGCCAGCGACACTTGGAGGCTGTTCAAGGTTCTGTGGGAAAGTGAAATATTTGCAGACTGGTTGATAGATGGATGCAATGCTTAGAGAATGCAAATTTTAAGATATTTTTAAGGTAGGAGGGTTGCTTCTGTTCACCGGCACCGTCATGTTTTGTATAGATGCTTTGTGTAGATATATGAAAATGTATGTAGCTATGCATATACCCATTTGTCACAAGGAAGATATATGCAAATTAATCCATAATTAAAGAGTCTAGTAACTAATTTCCAATTAAGTAGGTTACAGAAACATATGTTTTCTTGACAGAATGATAAAATTTTACTTTGCTTTTCAAAGTGTATCTTTGATCCCAGTCTTTAGCATAGCTTAACATTTTAATATTACTACTTAGAATTTTCCTACTGAAAACATAGATATATTACAGTTATTTTCAACAAAATACATTGGGAAATCTCAGCAAGAAACATAAATCAGATGAGATGTTTATATGTCTGGAAAACAGTCTTGCAAACAAAATTCATGCACTGTTGTTGCTTGCTAACTTCAGGCAGTCATATCGTTAATGTGTGCCTGGTGATAGCAGATCTGCAGAGTATCTTACAGACACAAGATTAATGATTTTGGTATTAGACAGGTTAAAATGCCTGAGGAATTCTGATTAACCAACCTAAAAGTTTGCTGCCATATGCTGGGCCAAGATAAAGCTGAGGAAGAGATTTAGGATGTATTTTTACTCTGTGGCTTTCTCAAAAATCTAAGATAAAACTTTACCTGATTGGGGCATAAAGAACACACACTTGTCTGCCACATCAGTATGACAAATATCTGTATGATTAACAGAACAGAAGTTACAATCTCTGCAAACTGTGAGATCCTTAAAGTAAAAGTTGCAAACTTGGGGCCCTGCAAGGGTTGAATATTCTTTAAAAAAAAAAAAAAAAAAAAAAAAAAAAAAAAAAAAAATTGGAGGTTTCATGGAGGAGCTGTGATTACCCAGGGCCTGCCAAAGAGACAATAAATGAATCTTGGTCCTGGATCCCAGCAGTGCAGTTCCTCTCTCTCTCCATCAGAAGGGTTGTCAAGGGGATGCTCACAGCAAGGTGAAGGGATCCCAGCCAGGAAGAGGGAAGCAAGGGAAGCACAGATTTTCAGTCTTCTGTCTAGTGTCAGAAGGAGCCAGAACTATAGGATAAGGATTCTAAATTCTTTCTTCGGCAGCAGATATGATGTGAAAATTATGAGGACACAGTATGGAAACTGTCTTTGCCATAATGTGTGTCAAATTATTATTATTATTATTATTACTGCCATTACACAGTAATGGCAGTAATAAAGTAATAAAAGAAGAAACTCTTTTTATCTGTAGAATAGCAGATGGCTTTTCCTCTGACATTTTGTATTTAGTCTGATTACAGGTATTGCAAGCATCCTTTCATACATGCCTCACATTCAGCTTGCAAAGGCACCAGCCCTATGATTGTTATTTTTGTCTTTCATCCTTCCCTGTCTGTCCTTTCCCAGTTTTATCCTCAAACAGAGACTAATGGGAAATGTTTCTACAGTAGTTTTCAGTGTTTCTTCCAGCATTTGATGGAACTGGAAAAGATCTCAGTGAGAGCCTTGTACCTTGTCACCCTCAGCAATACTGAGGATAAAGGAAAGAAGTACACCATGTCCCAGATTTAATACAATATCCTAACTGCACTCCTAACTTTCACTTAGGTGACTAAATTATATTAAGAAAAAGATTAAAGCTTAAGCGCTTTGTTGAGATCCGGTATTCAGATGCTGAGAATTCAGCCCTTTCAGTATCACTCCAGAGACTCTAAATATTGGATGCATGGTCTCTCAGTCCTCTGTGTATACACACAGCTCATTCTGGCTTCTGTATTAAGAGTGGATTAAAAATGGATTGTCTAATTTTCTGTGCAGTGCTCCATATGGCCCCTATTTCCCAGCCAACAGTTTTCCACTGGTCCACAGTTTCACACTGGGAAGGAAGGAAGGAAGGAAGGCAGGAAGGCAGGAAGGCAGGAAGGCAGGAAGGAAGGAAGGAAGGAAGGAAGGAAGGAAGGAAGGATGGAAGGAAGGAAGGAATTAGATTTCAGTGAACTTGTGTTGTGAGCTTAGTGTGTTAACCCTTGAAAAATGCAGGCACTCATGGCTGGTGTATTTATTGGCCTTATTTCTGTCGACTTTGTTCTGCAATTCTTCTTCATTAGAAAAATTCATTAAAATCACTGAACCAAGGAAATTAAGTGCAAGGAAAAGTTCAGATATAGTACATTGATTTAAAAAATGACATTATTTTGTTTAAGAGTATGACTAATGAAAATGTCCCCCAGATAAACCTATGAAATTCAGACAAAACATAAGAAAATAACCTAGCTATGATCTGTGCTAGATTATGAAAATGTGTCTAACTATGTGTTGATTATCTTCTGTTAAACCTGGGCCGAATACTGATTCCCTCCTCCAGCAACTTTTCACTGTATTTCAGCATATGGTTATTCAAAACTAAGAGACTATGGAAACATAAGTCCTTTTTTTCGTTAGGTTGGTTGGGCTTTTTTCTTTAATCAAGTGTATTGAGAATCTTAGGCTCCAGGCATCTCCCAGGTGACCTAAGACAATCTTGGTATTGCTGTCATATATATTTTTTTTCCTTAAAATATCCTCATGCATTATTCTGCAGTTTTATATTTATTTCCCCTACTGTGCTGACCAAAAGGCAATTCTACCTTTTAATAAACAAGACTTAGATTTTCCTGTCTCTCCATATTTATTTTTCTCTGCAGTTTTTCCAGACCAAATTATTTTTTAAAATTACTTATACCCATATTTTCAATGAGGTTTCATTGGAGGTTTCTGCAATTTCATTAATAGCCTCTCCTTATTGAAAACATATCCTCTTGCATATTCCAGAATTTCATTAGTCTTTGTCATCCTGAATCACCTTAGCAACTCAGAGGGAAGGATTTCTTTTTGTTAACTTTTTAAGACATGTTGAATATCCCTCAAATTACTCAGAAGTAGCTCTCTCAGAGGTACATAGCCCATCTATTCCAGTATTCCTAATACAATGTCTTCTTGTTTATGAAATTTAATCTACCCTATTGGTCTATTGGTCTATTGATATGATCCTTGAAAATTTGATCCTGTCTAATTTAACCTATATTTTCTAGCTTATGTAATCTTTGAGGTACCCATATAAGATCTCATAACCTCTTACCAACACAGCCTAAGCTCCTCAAGAAGAAGACCCAGAAATGAGACAGCTGCTGCAGTATAGCAATTTGCCTTCTCACTTTTTCTCTCTGCAGTCAATGCCACTTTAAAATTTCAGGTCTGTTGAGAGAGGTGCAAAATTAAGGCTTTATTGTCTCTTCTTCAAAAATCCCAGGAAAATGAAAACATGTCTGGCTGCAAGCACAGGAATCTAGCTGTCCTTTTTTTCTTCTCCCTGAAAGACTATGGAAACTAAAGTGAGGAATATTTAATATTATCTTTTATTAGGTCCTGTCTTATCTTCTTTTCAAAATTGATTTGGAAAACCTGTCAGTAACAGCAAATAGCAAGAGCCAGGAGGGAAAAAGGCAGGCATTGCTTTATAGATCAGCTGCTCTATGTGACTTTAGAATGAGAATACTTAAGGCTTCAATACTTTTGACTACTTGGAAAAATAATATAGGGATTCTTCTAAAAAAACACATGAAAGATACATGGATATTCACACAGAAAAAAAATCAGCAAGATTCAAGAATATTATATTGATTGAACATACTCTATGGAATTTTTAATCTCTGACATTAGAAGAGCCAAAATGCATCTTGACAGACAAGAAAGTGTGACGGAAGATAAAGTTATTTGGAATATTCTTATAGAAAGTTTTATAAAGCTGATTTTTTTTTTTTCTATACACACATTCTTACCATTGGAAGCACTGGAAAGGAAAAGGCAAATAGACACAGGCTAACCATGAGAAACTTGGGAGATGTGTGCCAGAGAGGAGGGTCCAGGATACTTCAGCATGCCCACCAAGAGAAAACTGCAGACAACCTGGCAATCATCATCACTGTTGCTCTGGCATGATGTATCTTGTATCACTCCTCCTTCTCCTTGTTCCAACCTGTTCTAACCCTTTGTAGTCAGCCCTACCCACTTAGGATTTCCATGGTGTGCATGTAAATGAGTGTGACATGAGAAGGGATGAATTGATGGAGAAGAGCAACTACAGGGGGTATTTTTGTAATGGATGGATTTATATCCCTACTATACTTTAAAGCCTGTCCCAGCATCCTAACAAGCAGCAAGCTCAGTTTCTGTGTGCAGGTTTTTTAGTACTATTCCTCTAATGCACAAATGACCATTTCAGATGAAATTAAATCCTGACTGTACTAAAGGTCACAAAAAGGGTTCTTCTGCATTAAATTTTATCTCAGCACCTTTTCTTTTTATTTCAAGAAGCCCAATACCAATGACTGAAGATTTTATATATGTGGTCTCTGTGCCTAGCATTTCCTGGCTTCTGAAACTGCAATTTCCCAGTCACATTACCTGAATCTGCTCTCAAACTGGCCCAGAAGACCAAGGCTAGTTTGGAGCCAGCACAGGTGCAAGGTGCTGGAAACAGCTTCTGTGTACCCCTAGGATACTATCTGCTTGGTAGAAATACAAAATTGACATTGAATGGCAAAGAGTTTGTAGTGTTGATTTTCCTCGTCTGTCTTACATTCACCTTTGTTTCTCAACTCTACCCTTCATCTGTGTCTTTACAATCAGCATGGGATGCTAGGGTTTGAAAGATAAAAGTCCCAGGCTGTTCATTCCATATTTTCTGTTTGCTAACAAGAGCTGGGGGTGTTTTCCTCAGCACTACAAGAAATCCAAAACAAATATTTCATTCCAGAGAGAATTCCACCTTGCAGCATTCTCAGAGATTTTACTTTAAACGAACAAGTTGTTCTGGCATATCTGAAGGATTTGCACAGAGCTTAAAATCCATGCACAGCTAAACAGCATGTGACTAAAAAGCAGCATTCAAAACAATGTGGAAATAGATCCACCCACACTGGAAAAAAAAAAAGAGTATTACAAATCTTTGAGGACTGCTCATAAAACCACTAAGCAGCAAGTACACCATAAAATCCCACAAAAAATTATGAAGAAAACAGAATAATGTTTGTTTTCATTACTCTTCATTGAACTATTATTTCAATGGGAGCCTGGGCAGCCTCCTCCTGTCTGCCATGGCAAGGGCTTTGTATCAGATCCTGGAGACACCAGCTGGGCCAATAAGTGGGTGTGGCTCCAAGTGAACCACATGCCTTGAACTAAAGCTGCGAAATTCCATGTTGCAGGCATGATAACCCCTTCTGTCTCTGGGGCAAAAAAATTCTCTCCTTATCCTATTCTCCATGGAAGTGGGGAGGATGAAAAACAAGTGCTGAATTACCTGGACCATCCTGGATACTACTTCAATCCTTACAAGGATCTGGGCCAGTTTAAATCTGATCTTGGCTTCAAGAAGCCATATAAAGTTTTTCTATATCCTGGTTCACAGCTGCAGAATGCTATTCTTTTAACATTCTGCTTCAGCTGGAGTAACAAGGTTTTTACAGAGGACTGTCCATATGGCTGCAGACCAAAAAATGACTCTTTGCTACTGCCATCAATAGTATCCCTGGTTCAGCACACCTGCCATCCCTTCTGTGTAGTTGGAGACAGAACTAGCCCGTATCCAGGAATCAGCCTGATGTCTGCCAGCTGGACCATACAGTCCTGTATCACTTACTGAGGGACTCTAGACAGATACCTGATTTACAGCAACTGGTACATTCCAAGAAACATCCGATTGTTGACAGAAGGATATGTGACTCTGCAAATAACATCTACAGCAGGATTTCCTTGTCACTAGTCTCCCACTGTATGGATAGGAATGTCTGTACATGCTGCTGCACCCATCTATACTCTGGAGAACAGAAAACAAAGGAATTCCTAAGAAGAGGAATGATTTTCTGTCCTTATCTGCATCAAGTTCAGATAAGAACATAGCTTCTGATTATGGCCAGGATGCAGCTAGAGAAATGAATAACCTGAGAGATGCTGCTCATGATGCAGAGAATATTAAAGAGCAAACAATGAAATTGGGATGAAAGCTACTGGCTGAGCATTTTTCTGAGGCAGAAGGTAAATTACAAGAGATAAAATTGGTGTCTGAGGCAAAATGTGTCTTTTGTTGCAAAATTAGCCCTGTTGTTGCCATGACTAGTTTTTCCAATCTAGATTAACAAATTAAAAACAAATACAAATTATAACCAAAAAAATAAAAAAAGAAAAAGTAAGAATTTAATAAAAATCATTGTTTCAAAGAAAATGCAAAGCCCTGTGGCTGCTTGTAACAGAAATTCCTGTTGGTTGGTGGAAAAGAACCGTATGCACTAAAAGAGCAGCGAGGAGCAATAAGGAGTGGACAGAGAAGTTGAGATGTCAGAGGCATTGATGGTCAGAAAGAGAGTAGGAGAAGATAATCAGCTGTGAAGTTTGGCCAGGAGCTGTAAGAAGTGCCAGAGTGAGTGCCAGATCAGATTCAGCAGAGGGGGAGGCAGCTGGAAAGGTCATGAGCTCTGGAGTGAGAAAACATCACAGCTAGTAAGGCAGAAAGTAGTAAAAGGTAGCAAAGGTGCTTGAAAAGAAGAGGTGGTCCATGACATTTTAAGAGGAGACTCTCTGTTATGCTATATATACAGTGGTAATTGCTAAATAAAAGAAGGTGGATATATGCTGAAAACAACAACAAAATCAGTCAGGAGGTAGAGTGTGTCTCTAGGGATAGGAAGTGTGAGAAAGCATGTTTTTTAATCTGTGACCAAGCTGGAAGAGTGAACTGAAGATGACAAAAATTGATGTCATTACTAGCTGGGCAGAGGAGGAAAATTCGTTAGCCAGAAATTGTCATGGTCTTCTACTTTATGGGTATAATTCTGAAATTATCTACATCACTATGAAAATATGTTTTAGAGTCTTATTTTATTTTATAGCACTGTTAGTGCTATGAATAAATTGCTTCTCTCCTCAAAAATAGTTTTGCTGCTCTAAATGGGAAGAGACGTGCTCTGATAACCCTTTTCTACTAAAGCATTTCATGGTTTTGTTATGACTAAGAATGTCTGAAAGGAGATTTTCATATACATCCATCTGTCCAATATTTTAATTTTACAATTTTCTCCTTTTTTCCTCTGCTCTTAAAGTTCTACTTGTAAACGGATCATGTGATATTGTTAGGTGGTTCTTACCACAGTCATCTTATTTTAGTAAGTTTTTAGTACTTGTCAAGTCTTGATATGCTGGAAATAAATCATAATCATGTTCTTTGACGCTTTCTGCTTAGGTTTTGACTGCGTTGAAGGTGGGGCTTTCAGTGAGACAGAAAATAATTTACAACTCAGAGAACCTTATTTAAAACATATATCACAACCTCTTAGCACTTGGAAAGAGTAATGTTACAGATAACTCATTAGTTGCCAATTTCTTCTTAATAATGAAAATAACCTTGGTGAATAAAAAAAGCGGAGGTCAGCGAACTCTGAGCAATGATCTTTGCAAGCAGTGATGACAGTCTTGCTAACGACTGTAGATTTCTCTCACTGTAGAAAAACCATCAACCAGAAAGGGAAAGACCTAGTTATACTGAGATCTGTTCCTTAGAGGTCACTCCTCACACTCACAGAGCAGAGATCTTTCAAAGCTCTCTTCTTTTCTCCACTAAAAAGCCAAGCTGTTTAATTATAATATATAATACCATCTGGGATTGATATCTTCTTAGATGGAATGGTCTTTTAAAGCAGGATCTCTAGAGAAAAAGCTGAAAGTATTCCCGTCTTCTGACCTTGGCGTGCTTCCTCACCTTGACCACAGCGGACACCATCCTCTGCCCGAAGCAGAATTTTTACAAAGGCTTGTGAAAGACATCATGAATTATACCAAATACTATTTACAAAACTTGGGAGTATACCAGACACATATTCAATTTCTTTTTTATATTTATTTTCAGAGAGGATGTTGTTGAAAGGGACTTCTGGCATCAAGTCATTGAGTCCAGCCTCCAACATGGATCAGGACTAGTCCCAGTCTAGGTAAGGCCAGGTGTAGTTTCTTCTTGTCTGACAAAATCTAGGGACAGATTTTTAAAACCACATTGACAGCCTGTTCCAGTCCTGCAATGAAGATGCTCCTAACATCCAATCTACTCCTCTTGAATTGCAACTTATGGGCACTGTCAGTTGTTCTGGCATGTGTTCATATTAGAATCCATTTTCAGAAGAGTTTACATCAATTTTTGTTTTTAATACTCTCCCAAGCAACCAGGGACATTGCTCCACTTTCTCCATTATTTCTAAATGAAAAGAACCCACCCAGCTCCCTCAGGGTGTACTCTCTGGTCACTCTGCTCGACACTCTATAATTTCTGAGCAACCTTCTTAGATCCACCACTAGATACAAACTCCAGGTGGTCTCTTTACAAATTGAGGGCTCTGTAGTTCCCTGTACAGTTTTGTCCTTTTTTTTTTCTGGATGGAGAGAAACTATACAGCTATTTCTGGCATGGGAACACCTCTTCTCAGTTGAAAATAATTGTGACGACTCCCCAGAAGGTACAGAAACACAATGACATATCCTTATTAACTCATGCGTGTTAAATTACTTAGCTCAGAGATGCTCAGCATCATATCACATCCATTGAGTAAAATGCTTATTTTCTTCCCCTTAGAGTACAAAGACTTAAGCATTTGACAGGAGACAGAAACATTATCAAATCTGAAGTATTATCAAACATGTGTGAGGGAGTTTCTTGGGTGGTTATCTGCATTTCTTTTCAAGGCTTCACTTGCTCTTACCTCAGCTATTTCTTTGTCTATCTGGGATGTTGAAAGCCATAATCTGTGATAAAACACTTAGGAATTGTTTCCTTTTTTAGTTCTGGAAAACACAACAGACATAACCCAATTTTTGATGAGGCTAATGAAAATATCTTTGTTGCTGTTACACAGAATTAAAGAGAACTCTCTGTGAGCTTTTATATTCTTGACAAATACATGTGGCAAGGTTCATCCTCAGATCTTTGTGTGAGGGGATATGTGTGTCATTGTGTTGTGTTTTCAGGATGATAGAGTAGAGTAGGCAGGATTCTGGGCAGAAAGTAGGTTAGGTAAAAAAAATCACAAGGAAAGAAGAAAATAATAATTTCATGTTTTTATTGAACACTGGAAGGGAGTATATCCTTGAGAATAGGTTTGTGACAAAAAGTGATCTAGTTTAGGGAGCACAGAACAATGCAGTGTCTCCAACAGATTTTTACAGAACCAGTAACATACTCTGCAGTTTAGAAAAGAAAGAGGAAAAAAGTTTCCCCCTACCTTGATCCATGTTGCATGGTTTGCAGTAAGTAGATCAACAAAAACTTGCAACTAAAAAATTCATGCTGAAATATGTTTCATGACCTAACACTGAAAGAGAACAACATTACTAATGAAATGTTTGAACTGTGTGCTGCACAGCATAAGCTGTTCCTCTTTCATACTTCATGTCATAAGAAAAGTTCTGATATTTTAATTTTTTAAAAGGTTAACAAAAACAGTGAGAGACTCTATTCCTCCCTTCTACAGCCAAATATATTGCAGGTTCATGTTCTGTCACAAATGTAGATATTATGTGCTTGCATATAAACACAAGAATTTAAAGATAGTAATAAAAATTATAAATCTTGTAGTGGCTTGTGTGCTTGGATAACTCTCACAAAATCAGAGCTGTAGGTGGGCAGGGAAGGGAACACAGGGAACAGGCTATCAGGTATCAGGAAGAAGAATCTTGCACACAAATGAATTTCTGCTTGTATTAGCTCTACCTGCACAATATACCTAACCTGTGCTAGATCACCAGCATGTTGCTTTCACTCTGTGTTTAGATGTATAGAAACATGCCACATATTTTTCCAAAAAATTCAGTGACTTGCATTTCTGATTAAATTATCTGGAGAAGAACCTATGGAGAGAGAGACTGCATTTTTCCTAAACCATCAGAAAGATCTCAGTTATCCAGATGTCTTCATACATAATCTATTCAGTAAATTACTTCGTATTTTAAACTTGCAGGAACAGATCTAGCCTGAGAACTGATGAATAGTGCATTACTGCTAAATACCACAGAAGAGTCTAATGTCATAATTTCTTTTAGGTCCTACCCTCATCCCAAATTTGCATGTTCTTTCTTTTGTTCCGTGTGCTGAGGCATAGAGATTACAATAACTGTTTTTCTCATCTTTTCATAAAACAGTTTTCACTAGCTACAGCAGAATATATGAATATATGGAAGAAACGGGTTATTTGAATGTGCAACTTAACAAAGCATCCTGTGGTGAAGATATTGGATATTAAAATTGAATTTGTATAGTAAAAAAAAATTACTTGCAGTCAAAATTTCTCAGAATGTATCATCATTCAAGATTAGAAATGTACACTCTGTTCTTTCAGAGGCAGACATGTTTAAGTGTTTTGTCTTTCATTGCCAATACTTATTAGTGCTGTTAAGGTCCCTTGGTCAGGAGTGAGAATAAAGATCTGGTAGTACAATTCTCACTTCCACAGGTGAAATTCTGAAACTTCTAAAAATTAAGGTAAAGGTCCGATTGTATCTGTGCTGTAGGGCATAACCTACTCAGAGCAAGATCCTTCACAATACATACCCTAATAATCTAAGGATTTATGGCCCTCACTCCAGGGGGGCCCAGCTGTGTAATCTCGGCTTTGACATCTAAGGTTATTTTTAAGACAGAAGGAAGCTGTGAAACTCTCTGCAGAGCCATAATAAAGGTTACATTTCAAACAGGTAAGGTTGGTATGGAGGCTGTATTTAGTGGCTCAAGATTTCAAGAGAGAAAAGCAGGAGCTTGAAGAGGTATGAAATGCTGAAGGAGACAAAACAGAGGTGGTTGAAGATGGCAGCTCAGCAATGACAAGGATTTGATTCCAGAAGAAGTGGAACCTGGCCGTTCTCCTGACTGACACCCACCTGAGCAGCAGAAAAGCCCTGAGACTCCTCTTGGAGGTGGTGAATATACTGATGTTTAGCATAGTAGCTCATGAAATCTCAGCTGTCATTTGTTCATGTTTGGTAATAAATAATTATCATATGCATTTAAGCTGAATATATAGTCCTGGCAGAATCTTTTTGTTTGAATAAAGTGGTTCAAGGAAGGAGGCACCTGAAGGGACCCTACAAGAAAGCTGGAGAGGGAGTTTCTACAAGGGCATGTAGGAATAGGACAAGGGGGGATGGCTTTAAACTGAAAGAAAGTAGGTCAAGATTAGATATTAGGAAGGAATTTTTTTGTGTCAGAGTGGTGAGACTCTGGAACAGGCAGCTAAGAGAAGTTGTGAATGCCCCATCCCTAGGAATGTTTAGGTTGGGCTGGATGGGGCTCTGAGAAACCTGGAAGGTATTCTGATCTTATGGAAAGTATTCCTGCCCATGACAGGGGGGTTGAAACCAGATGATCTTTAAGGTCCCTTACAACTCGAACCATTCCAGGATTCTACAACAGGAAAACTCTCAGCGTTCCCTACAGCTGTCTCCCTGGATGACTTGTTTAGTCTAAAAATAGGACAGGAAACTGTGGTGGTCTTTGGGTCAATGGAGAGTTGAAAACAAGCTCTCAGAACCCAGAAATGGTATTCCCAATCCTTTATGTAAGACATAGCCTGTGGCAAAATATAGCAGTGGCATACATCAGCAGTTTCATCATCCTGAAATTCCTCCTACACTGGCTTCCTGGTGAAAGTGTTTCACTCTGACAAATTGCAGATAGCTTCTCTTCTGCTATGATTAGAATGGATACAGTTTCAGCAGGAGGAAAGTTATGAGACACTTAACTTGGATACGATGTTTTATAACAATATATTATTTTAATATTATAATCTATAATAATAATTTATTCTCTCAGTATTACATCTTAATAGATGAATTTCTCTCTCCTTGTGCTTTCTCTGCCATTAGCTGTGAATGAACTCTGAAAACTTTTTTTCCATTACTGCACATTAACTATTTAAAAAAGAAGATTCATTGCCTCCTCTTCAAATAGCAGTGAGACAAAATAACAGTTAAAAAGAATAATAAAAGCTTAAAGTTTTAATGTTTAGGTCCTAACTGGTTTATAGAGAAGCTGGCCTTGCCCACTCATGTTTGGAGTTAAACTAAACAAAAGCAACCTGAACATAATCCATGTTATGGGTAAATGTTTTAATAGAAACATTAATATTTATAAAATTTAATAGAGACCTGAGACTTATCATGGTGTTACTGAAGTTCCCTTCAAAAAAAAGGCTGATGAAAGATATGAAAACAAATTACTGGCTACCTGGTATTAGTTCAAACACCCACAACCCTCACCCCCCCCATTTTATTTTCTCTTGTATCCTTGCTTGAATTTCTACCCATAAAAGAAGTGGCTACCCACTCAATATTACATGAAAAGCCAAGGTCCAGAGGAGCACTGTGTAAAATATGCACAATTAACTCAGAGGAGCTAGTCTTCAGAGACAGCAGACAATTCGTTAGCATTCTTTAGCATTATTTTTACTCCATTTGTTCATAAAATGTACTCTGAGGAACCATACCATCACAGATATTTAAAATCCTTGGGAAATAAAATGTTAAACACTGCCATGTATTGAAAACTGATGGCTATTAAACACATGTCCAAAATCAATTATATGAAAGAAGGAACTATTTTGAAAATGTTTGAGTTATGTATGTGGTGACCAATATTACTCATGACCTTTGCCATTAATTTTTCTTATTGTGTGTAGTCTGTGTTTCATGTGGCTGTCATGGAGAATGCAGTTAGTGCTTTAAATGAGGCTATTTTCAAAACTGTCTGTAGTAGCAATTTTATTATCTATAACTCCAGGAAAGTCTCAGACTTTTTATATAAGATCTGAATATCCCTAAAATTTAATTCTTCTATTGCTTAGGCTGGAAGTCATCAGCTGTTTTGTAGAACACACTGTCAGATTCTGTTCTCAGTAATGGAGGACTTAGTCCATTTTGTACTTGGAAAACTGAATTGTGATTATGAAGCTTAAAAAATTGTCCTTATCCCTGGTGGAATTAAGATGGTTTTGAAGATACTAGCTCACTTTGGTAACTCACTTGTCATGACTATCAATACCATCTAGTGGCTCTAGAGAAATCACAGAGGGTGCTGACTCGTGACCTGTATGGCTGTAGCTAATGCTATTAGTGCTGCAGATAAAGTGAGTCAAAGAGCTACAACCTGTTCTGGTTGCAGCTGCTTCAGTGAAAGTGACACGATAACCCCAGCACTCCTCACGCTTCATTTAAAATTGTAGCAGGAGAGTATGAGCTTTGAAGAATAAGTGAAACTGCTGTAGTGGAAGGTTTGCTCTGGCTTGGATTTTGATAAACAGCTCAGAAGAGTAATGCAATGAAGCTAGTTCTCTTTCAAAACAAAACAAAAAAACCAAAACAAAACAAAAAAACAACCAGTAAATTGATAGCTTCAGAATTTGACTGATTGTTGTAGCACCATTTGAAAAAAGATTGAGAAACCTGGAAGAAGTTAAGACTCCTAGAGAAGTTTTTCTTAGTCATTATACTTCATTATTGCAGGTCTATCACAAGCAAACTGACACTACCTAGAAATTTATCTTCAAATCTTCTTAATTCAAGTGGTCTTTAAGGTTATTATGGAATGTCTTTATACCCTTGAAAAACAGTCGCTGAAGCTCATTTTACATGGTCAGTTTTAAACTCTGATACATGATGGCGTCAGCTCATAAGTGAATGGAAAACAGATACATTCCTACATCATCACTGCCAAAATCCTATCATATCCAATAGATTGGGTAACATATAATAGCCCTGCTACATGCTAAAGTAAATCACAATATGTTTTACTGCCTTCTGAAGAAATGTGAGAGGCTTTACTGACTTTCACAGCCTCTAGGTCAGAATCTTATTCAACAATCTTACAGTTATATAAATAATATGAGACATATTATTGGATTTGATGGTTGGACCCCTTGGTGGATAAGAAATTGACCATAGGGGTCACATTTAAAGAGTTGTGGTCAACAGCTCAATGTCCAAGTGAAGATGGGGGAGGAGTGGCATTTCGCCGGGCTTGATTGTGGCACCAGGGCAGCTCAGCATCCTTGTTGGTGACACGGACAGAGGGATCAAGAGCACCCTCAGCAAGCCCACTGACAACACCCAGGTGTGTGGTGCAGTGACACACCGATGAAAGGCATGCCACCCAGAAGGACCTGGACAGGCTTGAGAGGTGGCCCCATGTGAACCCTGTGAAGTTCAACAAGGCCAGGTATAAAGTCCTGTGCCTGTTTCAGGGAAATTCCAAGCTGGTCAGAGAGTGAAAATAGCCCTAAGGAGTAAGAATGGGGGTGTTGGTGGATGAGAAGCTTGACATGACCTGGCAATGGGCTTTTGCAGACCAGAGAGCCAATCATATCCTGGCCTGTATCAGAATTGTGACCAAGAAGGGTGATTCTTCCCCTCTTCTCTCAGGAGGCCCCACCTGAAATACTGCACCCAGCTCTGGGACCCCCAGCATAAGAAGAACTTTGACGTGTTGGATCAAGTCCAGAGGACCTGAAATTATAGAAGCCTTTGAAAACCTAAAGGGGACCTATAGGAGAGCTGTAGGAGAGGCATTTTACAAGGCCACACAGTGAGAGGATGAAGGGGAATGGCTTTGTACTGAAAGAGGATAGATTTAAGTAAGGAAATGGGAAGAAATGTTGAGAATGTTGAGAATGTTGACAACTGGAACAAGTTGTCCAGAGAAGTTGTGGAAACTCCATCCCTGGAAGTGTTCCAGGCCTGGTTAGATGGGGCTTTGAGCAACCTGATGTAGTGAGTGGCATCCCTACACATCAGGAGGAGGCAAACAACCATTTGATCTTTAAGGTTCCTTCCAACTGACACTATTCTATCATTATGTGCTTGTACCGTGACTAGAAAATATCAGTGAACTAAATAGATTGCAAGCTTAAATTAGTTAGAAGAGCCCTTTCCTATATTTGAACATTAACCAGTTTTTTAAATTAGTGTTCTGTTCTACCAAATTGAAGTTCCTTTTAAATAGGAAATATAATAAGGGCATTGAACCAGGGGAAATTGCAGCTATTAATTTTGCATATCTGGACACCTGAAAACTATTACTGTGACTTTGTACAGCTGGGACAGAAGAAACCCCACAAAAAATGAGGCATAAAATTAATATTCTATACAGTCAAAGGAACACTAACAAGCAAAAAGTATTAAAGAGATGGCTATTATTTTCTCATGAATAGCTGCTAAAAACAGAAGTCCAAGGAAAGTAATACCAAAGAATGAACTCCTCAAGCATGTTGCTCTATACTCCCTCTGTTTACTTTGCAAACACTATTAACTATGAGTTACCCCAACCACATTTTAGTTGGCTAAATAACCATTTATATAACTTTTACATCAAGTTCATTAAAGCAGTTCTGTTGGTACAGCCTAACCTCGCAGTCTTCTTGTCAAAAGAACCCTGTGACAAATTAGCCTTGAGATCTAGCCCACAAAATGTCCAGTCCAGTGAGAAGTTGAATTTATTTGCCTTCTCTCATCAAAAAGCTGTAGTAGTTTACCTTGGCCATCCTATGTGTAATGTGCACACCCAGTGCATATACCCAAGTAACAAGATTTCACAGCTGTAGCATAGCCAACCGTGCAACATTTCATCTCTGTTGACAACATTTGGTGTCACTTTTCAAAGGCTGAATTAAATTAGGTGTCTGTCAGACTTCCACAGACAATATACCTGAGCTTGAGCTATCTCCTACTTCTGAAGGACAAACAATAACTCTCAGCTAATTACTGTCCCTTCTAACACCTCTGACTCACAGCTAATGGGAAATGAATTGATGGAAAAATGCAGGATTTAAAGAAAAGGACATAGCTCCCCAATAGGCATCCAATGCCACTTTAAATTCCTGCAGTATCCTACCTGGTGTACAGCTGCCACTAGAGAAGGGCATAGGTCTGCCATATGTTTGTGTCATACCTGCCAGCTCCTTGCAGACGTCTTAAGCACTCAAGGGAATCTAAAATATCTCTGGGTACTTCAGCTTAGCCACTCATTTAACTTCGATATCAGAAAAATCCCACAGAAGTGGAAAAAGTACCTTTCTAATTTAATATTTACAAGTATTACACTTTCTGGCCATCAACTAGATTTTGATATTAAACTCCTCAGAATTTCTTACTCATTTTCATAGTGTTGTGTCAGTTTTGAAATCTATCAGAGTTCATGGTGTTGTTTGTAATCCTACACATAGTGTTTTGAAACTATACGGATTGACATTTCACTGTACAACAACTCCAAAACCTGAACATGTTTACTGTTGAGCTGCTGTTTTTCTGGCTAAGCAAAGATTGGAAAAAAAATTAAGGATGCAAAGCTGGTTTCTAGGAAGATATACCAGAAATTCAGAGGAAGGCTCTGTTACCTTTATGTTCTGGGTGCTACTGACTGTCCCCAGCCACCTGTAAGGTGACATTTAGTCTGCCCTAAAAGAAAGCTGACAGAGTCATGAACAGAATATATTGTTCCTTCTATACTCCTAGAATGGACTTCAGAGAGGAGAATGAGTGTTCTCTCTTTTTTTCCGCTCAAAAATGAAAGCTCATTTTCTGCTGGAGACAGAAGAGTTGTTGCTTTGACTTCAGTGTCAATCAAAAAAGAAGGGGCACTGCACAGCTCTGATTAAGCCTCGAGTTCTTTACAGGCTCTGAATAAATTACAGGAAAAACCATGATGCTGTAAGATTGCTGAGAAAGTTTAATCATGAGCTATTCACAGCGGATTCAGGAGCACACCACTCCCAGATATCTGTGTTTGATATACCTCCTACAACTAAAAGGACATCCAGACCTACTGCATCTCTCTTCCATATGCACCCCAGCAGGCTCTGTTCAACCCCTGTGCCCCAGCACCCCGGCACCCCTGTTTGCTGGGAATTGTCTGCTGTGGGTGTCTTGGCAAGCCAAGAGGACTTGGCTTATCCAGCTACTTGGGCTTTATAGTGTACACCGAGACAGGATGTTCTGTCCTCCTCAAAAATGACAAGAGACAGCAGGGGCTCCCCTCAAAACATCAGAAAGCCAGCATTCAGAGGAACTCTGTTACTTGGTCTGTCTTGTAGTTTTTTTAATAATCTCTTTATCAAGGTCAATGAAATAACTGGTCCAGTCTCACAGAGGATTGGAAATTCCTTTATAATAGGAGTTTTGGTTAAAGCAGGAGCACTCCCTCCTGTTCTCATAAACACTTGCAGTGATTAACACAGCTGTGGCTCCTTGCCTGCACACCAGTCCAGCACAATTGCCACGTGTACCTACTGCTTTCTGAAGGTCAGTGCATTAAACCAGCTTCATCCCCCAGTTATTTGGTTTGTTTTGTTTTTGGTTTCTTTTTTTCGTTTTCAAAAGCAAGGGGCAGAAGGATGCACAGCTCTCTGCCCTGGAAAAAAAAAGCAAGGCAAAAATTGTCTGCTGTTCCCTTATCATACATCAGGGAAAAATTAATTAGGTTGCTGAAGAGACACTTTCCAGAGCAGCTGCAACTGAGACTGCAACCCTGGAGCTATAGCTAGCCATGAGAGTCTTCTTCCACATGGACCGAAAATCTCTAGTACATTTGCATATTTCCCTTCATCACATCCACATCTCCAGCTGACATGCTCTCCCAATGAGACTGGCAATGTTCCCTGTGCCTCATACTACAGATACCCCTTGTTCAGTCACTGTTTGATGTTGTTTGCATACAAGAAGCTGTCTGGAACTGAATTTCTGGAGGTCTCAAGCTGTGAGTATGCTTGACTCATGTGTCCCCAAAACTGGCTATCTGTAAACTAAACTTAAAACTCAGCTTGGGGGCAGCAGAGATGGTGGGGTTGCAGCTGCAGAAATGTTGACCTAATATTAAAACTACTCCTGGATTTCAGCAGACAAACACAAGCGCTGAAATGAATCATGCTGGCTTGAGGTTTGAGGTGACTGACTCAGATGTTTCACTGAATTTCACTGCAAAGAAAGTTGTGCTCTTTTACTTTGGGTTGCGTGTGATGGGAAATAATTTTATTGTGCTACACAAACTGTACCCAGTGGTCTTGTGAAAGCTGACAGAGCTAAAAGTTCATGGCTTTTGGTCTGCAAACCCCTGAAGAATCAGCTATGAGAGGAAACACTCCATGCTTGGCAGACAACTGAGGATGTAATATCCTGCATCCAGAACCCAGGGCTACACCAGGGAGCTGGAGAAGTGGTTCTGAACATATGTTGGAACAGGTTTGGGAGAAAATCCCAAGCCCATATGAAGCTACTGCTGTGATATCTTCTTCATTTAGGGGAGCCAGCAAAACAGCAGAACTTCTTTTGCATTTAAATGCCTGTAGTATTTGACAGACCTGCTGCCTACAGTTGGTAATAAAATGCAAAGAGTAATATTTCATTCACAGCTCCCAACTATTTTATTATTCACAAGTCAGCTGAAAAAATCCATACAGAGGAAGATAAGGTTACACTGCCCATGATCAGCTAGCAAATCAATGGCCATGCCAGACATAGTAAACGTGTGTGCTTATTCACATGCATTGTCCTCTGTCAGTGGTTGTGATGCCTTTCAACCTAGCTGGGGTTATTAAAATTATATGTGGGTAACAGAAGCAAATGATAGCTTATCTACATAATAGACCTGGAAAACAGTGTGTTTCAAAGCCTTTATTCTCGGGTGTGGATCATTACTGAAGTCTTACTTACTGCAGGGAGAGAATATTGAAAAAAATTACCTGAGGGTCCAGTCCCCACTCATTAATTTTACCTTTTTAATTTTATCTGTAGACAGCTTTAATTTTTAATTGCTAACATAATTTCCTTGATTGTTTTTGAGGTGATGAATTAGATGTGACCAATCCTTACTTTTTGCAAAGGCTAATGTTCCTGACCCTTAATAAAATTATTTAATAATAATGTAACTGCTCATGGAGCCACCATCTACTATGTATATCCTGTTTCTAAAAAGATCTTCTTTGACTTAGTATACAAGAAGGAGCCAAGTTACGAGTTATGTGAGGCATCTTTCAAATTAAAATTACATTTGCCTCCTAAAGCTAACACAGGTACATCAGAATAAATTGAAATATAGCCCATGTATTGAGCCAAGCCTGCATCTCACCACCAGCTACTTATGAGTGCATGAACAAGATTCTTGCACCTTTCAGTTACCATGCACTCAAACTCTGGCATTAGGGCTAGAGTTTGGTGTCTGTCCTCTTGCCCTGTAAGCTGCTGGAAGCCATTGTCATGGTTAGCTTCATGCAACGTTAGCAGACACACCTGTATTCCTTCTTTGGCAATATAAATTCCAGAGTTACAAAAAACATTTTTTCACCATTGAGAGTTTTGAGATACTGATCTTTACCTCCTCTTACTTCATGCATACACTCTGAAAGAGGGAAACGTTTAAACTGAATGTATTTTAATTGTGAAGGTAAAGGGAAAATGAGTTGATTGATGCCAATTTGTGTGACTTTTCTTGCATAGCCTTCAATGGATAACTTCTTTCATGAGTTTCAGTATTTTGATTATTTTTCACCCATGACTGTAAATTGTTTTTAAAATGTCTTATTTTCACTGACCTTTTTTAATAGAACTTTCTATCCAAATGAGCCTAAGAGATGTTTCTGATTGATAGAAAAACAATACATCTTGCAAGTAATGACTGCAGTTCCATTGGTCTAATTTGGGTGTGAAAGACACTTAAGATCCGCTGTAGTTCCTGTTTGATATTTGAACCAGTTGTAGATTGACAAAAACCACATATATTTGTACAACAATAAGGATAAAAGCAGATTTTATGCACAGCCACAAAAACATGAGCCTCTCCACTGCAAAGGATCAGTTATTTATTTGGAATACAAGTATTTTCTTGCAGAAGTGTTATATACCATCAGATATAATATAATGCTTCCTTGAGTATGTTGAACTGATACCCCAGAAGGTCATGCTGCAGGGATTGTGCAAAAAGTGCTTTACCAAGGAAGAAAAACTTAGGAACAAAAGTGTTCCTAATTGTTGCCGCTCATTTTCCTACTTTAGGTTACTAGTTTTTGCTATATATGCTTTTTATTACTCATTTAGAAAGAGTAGAATAAGAAAAAAAAATCTTGTATTTTGTGTCTCTTTCAATCACATTCCTGTTTAGTCTCCATTTCCCTGACTAGCAATCCCACTTAATGCACTGAAAGGTGTGCAGCTGCTGACAGGAATCAGCTATGTGCTGTGTTGCCAGGGCAGCTCTGTGCAGCACTGCCCTGATCTCTATTTCTAAAGATAGCCCTGTGATGATATCAAGACCCAAAAGCCTGTTATTTAAAATGTCATTTAAAATATCTATATTCTGAATATTTATATTCTGAATATTTTCTCCTGTTGATTTAAAAATTACCATTTGCCCTTTTTTGCAAGTTTTCATCGTGCTGAATTAATTTAATTTCTCTTAGAAGATGCATCTGGATTTGTGCAGAAAATCAGCCCATAAACTGTAACAAGCAACTCTGCTGAGTTACATTTTTAAACAGCAAACTGCAGACTTTACCAAAATAAATAGTTTATGAACATTTAATCTCTAACTTGGCATATACTGAAATGCCAGTCAAGAAACCGGGGGCTTTATGTTCTATTACAACTGCACTATATTTCTATGTCTAATTGGATTCATCCTTCTGAGTTGTTACTGTTGGAGGCTCTTGTGAAGATAAAACTTATCCAGTGTTGATCTGTAGCACCAAAGCATTCATAGTGTTGACAGAGGAAATTATATTTCACAAAGGCAGAGGTGAAGTGAGTTCTTTCAATCTAAGTAAATTCATGTGATGCTGTGAAGGTGTCCTCCCTTTCCTGTTCCTAAAGATGAATAGATATTCCTTTTTGGGATGACTTTATCACATGATAGTACTTTAAAATTAATGACTTCTGAACCCCAAGTCACTCAGTATATAAGCCTAGAGTGGCATGTTTTACATAAGGCATGGATTTAACTTGTTGGAAGGATAAATAATCATAATAATAAATTGCACTGACCTTTCCACTAAAGAGAGAACAAGAACACACACAGACAAGTAAAATATGAACAGCAGAAAGTAAACACTGAAAATGCTTGAGAATGTTGAAAAACAATAACCCAATTATGCTAAAATCATTAAAACTGAGATTCTTTTTCCATGCCTTGGCCTAAAATATTAGTTTTCATTTAATAACAAGTATGAGATGTAAAAAATTCAAGTTGTGTGGTTCTGATGTTTCACATCTGTTTCTGCTGTATTATCCACAAGTACTAAATTCCTTTACTATAGACTTTAAACCAACATTTTCATCATTAGCCTTTATTCCAGCTTGTCCCCTGATCATAACATTTCTTGGGTATGAGGGCTGGGGATATCATACCATACTAGCTGTCTTCAAGAACAGACAGGTTCCCTTCAGCAGCAGTTACTGATGTATGCTTTGAAAACCAGAGAGATCAAAATTGTATATTTGAGTTACTTAGTTCAAACACCTTAGATCTATCTCACTTCTAGTGTCTAGTTAGACACTCAGGCTACGCTGAGATTCACACAAAAGGTATCAGAGGCCAGGCCTTCATGCAGGTACTGTGTTTTTTACTAAGATTCAGTGGCTATAGGACTCAGGAGGTGAAAAATCTTGGTTTATAGCTACATTTTGTTTGATATAATAAGGAGCTAGATGCAATTTTCTTAGCAAAATTCTGTGATCATCAGGAACTGTTGTACTAAGAGGAGATAATCACAATATTTTCTGCTAGAGATGGTTAACTTTCTAATAGTGACTGAATATGCATTGAGTCAGATTTAAAAAATGGGCAAGGAAAAGGTTGAGCCTGTAGACCAGAGAGTTATGTTCAAGCCTCTGACTGAATGAATCTCCAATTATTTGCTCAAAGTAAAAAAGCACAACAAAAATAACAGGAAGAGCATTTACTCTAACTGCCCCAAAAGCATATGGAGTAAAGATGTTCTCTTGGCATTTGGGGGACCAATGGTCAGTCTTCAGGTGAACTTAAGCAAAGTGTGGGCTGAAAGAAAGCCTTCCATCCTTAAAGGAAAAATTAATTAGTGTCTTAAAACAATTATTAATTAGTGTCTTAAAATAATCATTAGTTAGATTTTCTTAATGATGTCCTTTCCTGCCTCCATGACAAGATGGCCAAGAATCCTCACCAGAAGCTTATCTCTCCTTATGTTGCTGAGACCCAACTGAACTTTCATGGCTTCCTTGTCTCCAGGTCTAATGAGCCCAAGGAGTTCAAGTTATGAACTTTCTACTCTTATCCTTTCTTTCTTTCTGTTCCTTATACATTTTCTCAAGTGTTATTTTTATGCTTTTATTTTGCTGTGTTACTACAGGTAATAATAATCAAGATGGCTACATACTTGCTTTCCATTGCAACCAAACTATTCTAAAGTAAGTCTATCTATCTATCTATCTATCTATCTATCTATCTATCTATCTATCTATCTATCTATCTATCTTTACATATAAAAATATAGATATATACACACACATATATGTTTATAACACTCATCATTCAGTCTCATTTCACTCTAATCCACCCCAAGGGATCTAGTAACAAGAATTTGCATTCTTCGTGCCTTTTGGGGTGGTTTGGAACATCAACACTCACTGTTATTTGCAACCTAGAACTAGAAGCTAAGAAGTGAGTTATACAAAGGAGGAGTTTTACCATTTCATATGTAAGAAATTACTAGTTTTTTTAAGAATAATCCTTAGTCTTTGCTTTCTTTATGAAGCTTATCTTTTAATGCAGTTGAACACAGTTGCTGCTTGAAAGTCTGCAGTTATGGACATATGGCTGAAGAAAGATGGCTTTCTAAAAAGTTTTTGCAAGAAGAAATTCTCAGTTTTCACCATAATAGAAATGCCTTGGTTTATACAGAAGCAGTTGACAACAAATCTTTATCATTGCTTTCCACTACATTTATAGTTCTGTATTTGACAGATAAATGTAAAAAATATATTTTTTATACAGTAGATACACCCAAATATGGTCAAACTTTATTCTGTAAATAATTTGGATGGGAATTTGGAAAAAGGGTTTAAACTTGAAGAAAATCTTCCCCATAAAAACATCACAGTTACAGTCTGACTATGAAGAAAGAAACAGATCCTTAGAGCAAAACCATGGCCAGTATATCTCCAGGACAAAAATGTAAAGCAATGTAAACAGTAGCAAAATGTAAAGCTTGGGACAAGTATTTTGCTATTGCTCATTATCTGACTCACCTAGAAATAGTTTCGTACAAAAGCAATTATGATGTAAAACATATGTTTATAGGCAGCTTTGTGTCTAAGTTATTAGGCACCACTAGTAGTGATTCAGAAGAAAGTTCCTTTGGTGTGTGTTATTTGTGGTCTCATTTGCAAACAGCATGACTCATGAATAAGTCATGAAGCTGTATTGGAAAGCTGCTTTGAGCATTTATTTAGTGAAATTACTTCAACTACACACACATGCATATGCCACTGCAGGAACACTAATACAACATTATGCTTTATTAAAGCCATGAGATAAAAAACTTGTGCTAAACAAGTACAAAATTTCAATAGTAACTAATGGAATGACAGTTCATATTTAAATAAAGATTTTTGACCTTTCATTTTTCTGAGCCATTAGTATTCTTTTCACCTGGATATACTGAGTATTCTATCACTCTTTCTCATGCCATATCATAATTTACTGTCATAAGGCCTTTTCTTTATTATAGGAGAAATCTCTAGAGTTGTAGGTGAAATCATGGCAGGTGAAATCCCTACCATGCTTTATGTTCCTGTGACTTCATCATATATAGGAGGTAAAAACCTGTGTCTCATGAAGTCAAGGGAGGAATTCAGGTTGATGTCAGGGTATCCAAACAGCAAATGACTTCAGTGTTTGCTCTAGCAAAGCACACACTGGCAGAACAGCAATGGTGATTGTTGGCATATGCTGAGTTGAACTTATAGTGAAGCACTTGTTCTGTCTTCGCATATATTTCAGCACCTCTTCTGAATCCCTTGTTTGAACCATACACTGCCTGCTTTGAGCATGCATCTGCAAATATACTTGTAGTTTCTCGTGTTATAAGGGGTTGAAATGTGACAGGAAAGAAATTGCTGTGAAATCTTATGCATTATAAAGGATATTTACCAAATTGTTTTACTTGTCAGAGTGCATGTTTTAAATAAAAAATAAATCCACTAAAATTAAAGATGTGGAAGATCTCATATTGTAGACAGTGGTTTAACATTAAGTACTTGCTTTCTACTCCACCTTAGAATGATGTAACTTGGTTATTGAGTAAGTTTGATTGCACTGAGAGATAGAGAGTAGACATGGAAAAATCGCAGCAAACAATTTCATGCCATTTTGAAAATATGTAAGATAAGGGTTGTGTGCATTGGCACAGGCAGGCATCTGGGACCAGCACAAACTCATGGATAAAACAGAAAAAGTAAATTTATTTCAATTACCTTGCTAACCAGGGAATCCCTGATGCAAACCCTGGGCAAAAGTACAAAAGCAGAGACACAGGCACTGTTAAACTTGTCTATGCTGGAGGATCACTGTCCTGCTGTCCACAGAGGCTTATCAAGAGTCATTCCACTGCAAGGCCACTGGAGTGATTTATAATCTTTCTTTCCTGTCTTCTATATTTAACCCATTTCTCCCAACATTCCACACCTCACTCAAGAGACCAAAGCATGTAGAAAAAAGAATAAACATCCAAACAATGGTCTGAGTTGTGTCCCACTCTTCTCATCAGTGAACTAAACTTTTGAGTTAGCCATGCACTACTGTTAGGTTATATTCCATGTGTTCAGTCCTGGGGATGTTGGTTACCATCCTCCCTGCCAGCTGATCCAGCAGTCAGGTTGAAGGAGTCAGACTGAAGCACCACCTGCCTTCCAACTCAGGGAAGGGTTTATGATGCTGAAGACAGAGATATTCCTTCAGTAAACAATGCTGTAAGTCTCCTTGGCACAGGAACAGCAGTTGCAGTCCTACCACAAAGTCCATCAGTGCAAACCGTTCCATTTTCCCTGGGGCTAATATTTTGGAAGAAGCACCATGTGAAACAATTTCAGTCCTCAGTGTATTTTGTACTGGAGATGTACAGTCACATTATTTTGGCCTCTGGTTCTTTCAGTTTCTTGCAGTGCCCAAGCTTTTAATTTGTTTACCCATCAGAGTATAACGTATAATGAAGCATTGTAATGCCTTGGACTAAAATCCTACAGATTTTTAAAGCTTTTTCAGTTGTCTGCCATGATCCCCACAAGAGTATATAATCTAGAATTGTTCCTTCTAATTCAAAAGGATTTCCCTGTCTAGTAGTGTATAGTTAGACATGGTCAATCAAAGCATTTTTACAGGTGTCAGAGGCTTCTTTTCATTTCTTGATCTATTGGCAAACAACATTCTTCTTGGTCCATTTCTCCCATCTTGGCATTTGCCAGGCAGACCCTCACTGTGGGGTGGCACATGGGATAGAATGGGAAGAACTTTTTATTTGTAGGCACTAGCTTTTGCCAATGACAAAACATTTCTGATGTTGTGATCCCATTTATTTCTGGCTGTGGGACACCACCTTGTATAAAATCCTTCCACACTTTTTTGTTTGTGACCTGTGAGGTAACTTTGGTTTTGCCAACTTATTTTCATTCACCACTTACACGTGTGGTTCTGAAATTATGCTGTGTTTTCTAGGGCAACTCCCAGTAGCACTAAGACCAGTAGCTAACAGCTATACCAATCTCCCTGCTAACTCACAAGAAGACTTTGATGTCACTTTCCCTGGCAGTCTGCACACAGCCACCTGAATCATCTGAGGGATAACCACCATCCCACCCCACCATCCCATGTCAGGCCATGCTTTTGGTGGAGCCATTATAGCTAGGAAGGCAGTCAGAAAGGTCCAGTGCTCAGTTCACCCCAGAATGCAGGGTGTCACCATCACATGACACTGGTCCCCAACTATTCTCTTAGCTGTACGGAGGCAATCCTGCTATGAAATCTGAGAATAAACACAAGTAAATAAGAAACAACCCTTGCTGCTCTCTGTAAACATGAATTCCTGCAGCTCAGTTCATTGATCTGTGAATGGACTCATTTAGGTTTCTCTCTTGTTGTCATCATTGGTGACACATTTTAAAAGACATTGGAGTTGTGCTGATCTCTCTTAAGCAGTTGGAAATTGCTATCATTTTTTCGTCCTTATGTTTGAAGCTGAGATGGTTCTCAGTACAATCATTATTATATTTACTTTCATTGTTAGCATTCTTTGGTTTTTGGTCAGTAAGGTAAATAAACAGTATAGGTACAGCCGTCAGTATTTTATTTTTCTGCCTAATTATATTTAATAATGTTTCCCTCTCCTGACTTTCCCTCACCCCTAAATCTTTTCCTTCCAAGACGGAGGTACATTTAATTTAATAGCTTTCATTATCTGAATTTCTCTAGTAGTCACCCTGTCCAATAAGGCTGTGCCCTTTCTCTACAGTGTTTCATGAAGATCATATGTTAGGCTTTACTGTTTTGGCATCAGTTTAATGAGCATGTCAGAGAAATGTGCAAAATGGGAGAGGTCAGTTTTCAGTGACACCATTACAGAGAGATTCAAACTTTTCAAGACAGAATTAATAAAGAATAATTCACTGGAGGCTATATGCAAACACAGTTTGAGTTTCTGCCCTCAGAGGAAAATCAAATTTCTATACTAGATGGATCTGAAGGGCTTTAAAGCCTAGTCTTATCTTCTGCTGCTGGGAAATCTGGAGAGTTGCAGTTGGACAGAAATGGGGTGCTGCCCTTCTGCCTTGTACCGGTGGAACATCTTCCTTTCACATGTGATGGACTTGAGAGTCCTGATGCAGAAGGGGAAGCAGTACCCACTGTGATCAGGAGTGAGAGTGTCTTGGGGCTCTGCACTCTCTCATGCCCTTCTCCTCAAACAACAGTGCTTGAACTTCTTCCCCTGCACTCTACGGGGAAAGGTTTTGAAAAACTAAAATGTCCCGCTGAAAGGCAACAGCATAGCAAGAAAAGCAGCTTTTCAGGTGCTCTCTTGTGATGTTTTTCCATAGTATGCATGAACAGCTGCTGTTAGAAGAAGTGGTGTGGGGCGGTCCGTGTGGGATGGGGCAGGGCAGCTGTCCAGCCAGGTCTGCAGTGCCAGTGCCGGGTGCCAGCGCTGGGCAGCCGCAGTGCTGTGGGCACCTTTCAGTGCTGTGGGCACCTTTCAGTGCTGTGGGCACCTTTCAGTGCTGGCTCATTGCTCTGTGCTGAGATCTTTGCTGGAAATTTTTGTGAAGCACCCCTTGCATTAAAACCAGAGGTGGTTGTTGAGCCCAAATATCTACAGCTGCTGCAAAAATGTGACTCACCATCCACATGCACATCAAGGCCTCTGGGCCGTGACCCCCCTTGAAATCGTGCTGGCAGGGAAAAGCCACAGTGCGACAGGGCACATCATGCTGAAGGCAGCTGCAGAGAGGGGAAGAAACGCTGGTCTAGGAGCTTGCTTTCAGAAGAAGAAAGTTTGCAGAAGGACAAGCCTGGTAAAAGTGCATTGCCTTGGTTCCTGATCTTTTATTCTTCTCACTGCTTTATGCCACCACAACATGAAAACATTAGGTAAGCAAGGCTCCCGAGACTGTTCCTCTTTCAGAATTTTGCTTTTCATTGCTTCAGTTTGTATGGCATGGCCATCCTGTGATGGTAAACAGAAATGCTGTTAAAAGCTTACCAGGTCTGAGAATTTTGGGGGAGTCTCAGCCTCTTGATTTAATGTTCAATAGTTACTTGAGGGGATTGAAAGTCAGGTCAGGTACCTCCTCATGTTAACGCCTAGAGCTTTCCACAGATAAAATAAAGTGCATTCACAGCAGCAGAAACTGAACTATAGAGCTGTCACTCATGAGAAGAGTTGACTTAGAAGAAACATTATGAGGGCAAGAACACTTCTGGCCTCACACTTTCTAGAAGAATAGAAGGGAATGAAAAAAAAATATTATTCCCTTCTTGCAGGATCATTCATTTGCTTGGGGCAGGATCTCTATTAAACAGTAAATATGAAATAATATATATATGATCCACAGACACAAATTCATGCTGAATGCTCTTTTTACTGGAAGGCAGAAGCAGGTTGGGGCTATTGCTGCTCTGAGATTCCTGGCCACTTCACCAATAGAGAAGCTACAGAAACAGGAACCTCACTTCCACAGGAAGGGGTGATTTAATGCTGGCCCTTTCTCCTGCCTTTCTTACATTGTGCAATACTGTTGATTTATCACAATGAATAATTAGACTGCTTCAGTTCCTGACAACATGGTGATTACTTTGGAGAAATGACTGATAGAAAGGATTTGTTGGAATATCTCACTCTCAGCAGCATCAGTTCAGGAACTTCAAGGAGAGGGTACTGTTGACAGTAGAAGAAACAGGATTTCAGGTGGGAGTCACAGAGAAAGGATATTTTTCTTCTGGTTATTGCATGCTTCTATTGCACCTACATGTAGGTGATAATAATTAATCTGCTGTCATTAACTAATATTTATCCACATCTAGGTTAAGCTGGTCTAAAGACATCAATAATAGAAAACAGCAGAGGAGAAAAATGCTATTGTCTGGAGTGACATTAGCTCACATGAAGACAAAGTTTGTAAATTCAAACTATGTGTGTTCAGAACCATATAGATTAAGTATAATTTTCCAGGGCTCAAAATATGAGCTTAAAATTTATTCCATAGACCTAAAAAAATACACAAATAAAGGAAAACGAAAGCAGAAAAAAGCTTACTCAATTGGTGACTAAGTCAGATCTTACTGTACACCTTAACTTTTCAGAAGGAGAAGCTTGGATATGTCTGTATGCTCCAGGCACAGTTCCTGACCTGCTTTACCTTGCTGCATGCTGAAGCACTTTGATCTATTCTGCAGCACAATACAGGATCCAAGTGCCAACATAGTGAGAGATATATTAAGAAACAGCTAATTCTGTCTCAAGTTTAGCACTTCACAATTTAATATCCTATCTGGCATGATAGATCATAAGTGATGGACCTGGGAATGAACAATGAGAACATTTTCCCTGTGACGTTAATGGTAAGCAGGGATTTAGATTCCACTTCATGTCCACAGCCCTTGCTTTTCTTCATCACACCACTTCCCCCTAAGTTGTTTATAAACAACTAACTTTCATTATCTGGAAACAAAACATGTTATACAACATAAAACTTTTCAGAATAATTTTTATTTTGTAAATTTGTTATTTTGACTTTGTGATGGCAAATAAAAGCTCTACTCCTAGCGGATAGGACAGTGTTCTGCTTATTTAATTTCTAGAAATTGAATTGAAACATGCTAGAGTCAAAGATGAGTTATGTGAGGCATACAGCATCAAAAGGTGCCTATCAAATACCTCTTGGAATAACTTTTAGATAGATACAGCAAAAGAGAGCCAGAAAATCAATTTACTTTAGACTAAAATGTTCTTTTTAGTGTTATATAATGAAAGCACCATTCTGCAGTTCTCCACCAGGTAGACAGACAGACTCTTGAAAAACTATAGACTGAAAAAAGCTTTTCATTGTGAAAAAATTCCAAGTTTTTCAGACACTTATCCACCGGGCTGCATAAAACTTTCCCAGTTATTTCCTCAGGTTTTCTGGTTGGTAAATCTTTCGAACTGAGAACTGCAAAATAGCTTTGAAGTTATCTTTTAATAAACACAAAAATATACAAAATAACACAAAAATTGTAATAAAGGCATAAAGGTATTTGAACAGGTTCACAAACACTGTTATCTTGGCTTTCCTTATGAGAAATGAAGAGCTGCAGGCATTGTGCATGAGGCAGTGAGCTGCTTTCAGCACAAGCACTCAGAACATGATGTGTTCCTGGGCATTTGCTTTTAAGCGAACACTTAGCTGATGTATCAGAGCATTTGGAAGGACAAAGTAGACCCAAAACTTCATAATTTGGAAAAAATTTTAATCAACATTAGGATCCCTCTTTCACTGTGCCTACTCACTGAAATGAAAACTTAAGAAGAAAAGCGAGAACAAAAGGAGAAATGCAGCACTTTCCCTACCTCCAGAGAGAGCCGTGGGAGCAGGGTAGGAGGCAGTGGTTCCTTTGGTTCAGGAAGCTGTCAGATCCAAGCAGCCACCAAAGCAATGTTCAAGCAGTCACTCCAAACCTTGGCAAAATCTCTAAGGCTTTGATTTCCATTTTAGACTTGACATGTAGATTGTACCTGGAAAAGATTCTCAACTCTTGGCCAATCTTTCTATGGAAACCGATAATAAAGGAACTGATTTGTGATTGTGCTTTGAAACTGCCATGCACTTGCATTTCCTTTTATTTCTTTGGTTTTGACATAAAAGCAGGTAAAGCTTCGTGGTTTTATCTGGATTCTATTCAGAGGTTCTGTGGGTTTTGAACCTGAAAGAAATGCAGACCAGAAGTTGCATAAGTTTTGTGAGAAGATTTAAAACACTGGAAATATGATGTAACACAACTGTTATGTAACATGCTCTATTTTTGTGGAATTTTCTGGTACTTCAAATTTATAGTTTCCCTAAAAACAAGAATTTGTTAACATTCAAAAAACTTTAAAATAATTGTGATTTTTGATAAGCCAAGACATATGCCTAGTTTTCCCTCTCTTCAGCAGAAATCTAGAATCTGGAAAGGACAAAAGCACACTATAATAAGATTAAAAATGCCACATATTACTCTAAGAAATACGTCTATAAAATATATCTATTCTGTCTACTTAAATAAAATGTGCTGATTGCCTTTAAATCAGCAGCAACAGACTGCCATTTATACATTTCTTTAATGATGTATGTTACACATGAAGAACTTTTAAGCCATAGCATAAAGTAAGAGGCTTCAACCTTTGCCAGTTCTTTAGTTTCTCTGGGTGTTTAGGATTCAGCAAGGATGTTCCCACTCTGTGTTCTAAAACAGAGACTCAGCTGCAGCTGGGATCCCCTGGGCTGGGGCAGGGTAGGAACAGGAACCTCTTTTTGATGCTCCCAGGCCCCTCAATTTTCTGTTAGCAAGCCAGGATCTATTGAGAGCAGGGTGTCTCTGAGATAGAGGCTGCCTCCAGCTGCAGGTGCCTTTGCCTGGCACTGCCCAGCTCAACAGGAATCTTCTTCCCTTGACAGTCTTAGTACTTGAAGATAATGGCATTGCACCAAGAGTCATGCACTGACACACAGAATAGGCAAAGGTTTTGTACAGGCTGCCTTTCATTTAATGCTATCTATCTAGCCTATGAAAAAGACTCAACAGCTAACCTGCAATGAAAATTTGTGATCTTATTATTGATATTTTCCTCATTTCTTCTGAAATAATTTAAGCATATTGTTTTGTAACTGTACTTTTCAAAGCTTATACTTTTGTCTGTTTCTGCATTTTTTCGCAAAGGTTAGTTGCTCATAATGAGTCATATTCAGTGACTGGCATAATTAAATTAGCTTTTTCTCCAAGACAGTTCTGATGAGTAAGTTTAATTAGTACCTGTGTTTATTGCAAAGATTTACTTTGATGCTGTGTACCTGCTCTCCCATGCTATGACAGTGACTTTAGTAATGAAGAAAATCCTGGCAGAAGCCATCCTGTACAAAGCAATATCATGAGGCAACAAAACAACTAAGTGACCTTTCTTGATTCCAGCTAAAATCAACAATTTCCTAATGTGACTAACACCAATATACCACCCTCCTTCACTGAAGCTAATTTCTCTTTGATGTTAAACATCACTTACTTGATTAGCTTTAAAGTAACAGTACCAGCAGCCATGATCACCTATAACTGCTTTGTCTTTTTTTTTTTTTAATCTAAATTAGACACTTCTGATTTTTATTTTATAAATAGCTTCGTTGCATTCCTGTCTGTTGCTATGCCAGAAATGAGAAAGATCACTACCTCATCAATAAAAATAGAAACAGCACAGCTGTTCAAATGTCTCAACAACTATTGGTGGAACAGCCATTTTTGCAACAAAGGCACCAAAGTAAGAGTCTCAAAAGAACTTGAATAAGTTGAAAAAGATTTGTTTTATTCTTCCTTATAATTCTATTAGAAGATGGTAAAGCTGTGTGAAAAAGGAACACATTGCTGCGAAAAAAATATATCAGTCAATATTTGCAAGAAATATGTAGGACAAAAGATTATTTTAAATAGCAGGGAAAAAAGAAAAAAAATAAACACAAAAGCTGGCCTCCAGAAGAAAAATGTTTTTTTATCCCCAGGAGGATTAATAATTGACATGTAGCAGCTTCTCAGGCAGCCACTAAGCAGATGGATGGATATGCTTATTCCCTGTCATATATTTACTAATGGAAAGTTCCCAATATAAACATTACCGTAGTAAGAATTATTTTATGTTCTTGAGATTTTTAGAATGACAAATATTTTTGGCAGCTTGGCAAAGGGGATATTATTCCTTGGCCTTTAATTTATTTCATAGTTTTAAAGCATGGTGTTTTCATTTCCCACAGAGCAGCACACTGAAAGCACGGTGCCTGTTGCCTCTTGTCTGAGAACACTGTGCTGTCTCACTGCCTCTCTGAAGAAATACGTCCTATGAAGATTTCCTGCCTCTGCTTGCCCATGCATTGTAGGAGCAAGATTTAATATAATACCCCTGATTTGAGGGGGCTCAGCACTTGTACTAAATATATATCTGTATTTTTATAGTATTGTCATTTAGCATTTCATCTGGTACACTAGACTTCCCTGTGTCGATCTGCAAACAGGTAAATATTATTCTTCAGTTGTTCCCTAATATATACTATTATTTCTATTTTATTTCTGTTATGCTATATTTCAACTGAAAAATCTGTTCTAAAAATACAGAATATATTGCTAATAGCTTTGGTGAAAAACATGCTTCCAGGGGAAGCAAGAGTGCTTGCAAAATTTTGATCTCTTAGATATCCTCTTTCCTCATACTTGTATATTGACCAAAAAACCTGGAAATATTCTTCCTTTCATTAGTTAAAATTAATTCAGAAAGTATTTAATTACTTGTAAAATTAATATAGATCCTACTAAATGGGATAGTTTTTTCATGTCTCTCTCCAAAAAAAAAAAAACACATGGAGCATATTTCAAAACTCTAGCTCAAATTAGCCCAATGGAAAAAAAGCATGATCTAACTCTCTAGAAAGAGAGGTCTTACAAATTTATGGATAACAGCCTTTACTTTGTCTCCAAGTCTCAGATGTATAGTACAAACAACAAGCTTTTAGTCTGTAATCTTATTGTTTTCCTTCTACTGCCAACTGTGCTGATTAAAAAAAAAAAAACCACTCTCTGTTCTCTCAGCCTTCCTGATACATCAATTCTTCTTCTAATGATCAGTGTTTCTTAAATACTTCCTAATCTGTGGATTGTAAAGTTAAAAAAAGCCAAGCATGGTGTGCAAGGGCAAGCTGCACTGTCTCCCATAAGAACACAAGATTGCCTCTTTTTCTTGGTGGTATTCATCTGGTCAAATATCTTGTGGCCACTACAAGATGAGCAGAAAAAAGAGATGCAGCTCATTCCCTTGGGGCACCCACAGCCTCCCAAACTCGTATTGTGATCATCTCACATGCTTGAGATGTCACTGGGACAAATGCCCATCTGCATTTTTTCCATTTGGCAAAAGATGTTACTTCCTTCAAACCCTCTTTGAAACACAATTTCTTACTCGTTGGATCAGCCTTGCTCTCTCTTCTGTATTATTTCTAATTGGACCCACAGGAGAAGACACATTAATGTTTTCCAGGCTATGAGGAGTTAGCATGCAAATAGCTCTGGTATTTTAGTAAAATTGCATGTGCAGTGTTTTCTTTTGTTAAACTAAATGTGTTCTCTTATATGGCTTAGGGTTTTGCACAACTGAGGTCACAAAGCATGAGTATTCTGAAGACAGGATTGTTAAATTTATTGTCTGAATAAGAAAGAGACTCAGATTAAGCCATGAATAATTTATAGCCTTACACATATCAGAATATTGATTAGGGCAAGATTTTTCTTCCCTCCTTGCATCTAAGAAAGCATTGATTCATTCAGTAAGGGGCTATTACTCTGGTTTCAACAGTTTCTTTCCCTTTCTTTCATTCTTCAGCCCAGTGTTCCCAAAACATACACTGGTGGGGGAAGTTCATACCCTGGAAGTTCAGTGTTTCATGTTTGGCCAAAGCAAAGTTAGGCTAATACAGTAAAATGTCAAGATAAATTGCTTTTTAATGATCTAACTTAATTGGACACAGGGCTTCAGCCAGGAGCCAACTTCAAAGCTGGTTTAGAAAAGTAATCTCAGCACAACGGTGCTGTTGACATATTTTTGCTTTCAAATACTTTTCATGAATGTAATAATGACGATTTAATAGGGATTTGCTGTAATTACTGACTGAAAGAATGGAAGAAATTGTGAACCTGCGACCACAGGAAAGTCAGGCTGGCCTCCAGCAATGGGTAACTATACTACAAAGCCAGGAAAATATAGGCAAACAAATATTCAATTTCAATTTTATGCATTTAACTACTTTCAGTTTTTTGTACTGTGGTTGCATTAAATTAGTAAGGTAGGTACATGGTGCTTAGCTACTATTGAGGTGAATGTGTAGCTGACAGAGAGTTCTGTGGTTGGAAATAATCCTTCTAAATAGATCAAGCTTTTTAATTTTTTTTTTTTGTTTGTTTGAATTTCAGTCAGACGCTGAACTCATGGCAGATTAACCATTTTATTTTTTTCAGTTCTGGGTTAGGTTTCCATTGGTTTGGTTCCTTCTACTAAAGAAGGAAATAGAAAATTGGGATAAAAAAGCATCAGACATTTGTGAACCAAGGAATTTTCAATTTTTATATTTCTTCTACATTTTTTTGTTCTTTTAATAAGGTATTTACTTGGTTTTAAATAACCTATATTAAACTTATATATAAAAATATAAATCTGGGACTGTAGCTTGATTTCTCTAGATGGTTCAAATAAAATATTTTATTATTTTCTTCATTGCCACTTAGTGCTGGCTTGGACTCCCACTTAGACCTTCCCTTCTACTTTTGGCAATATATACAGAACATCTGGAATTTTTTCACATTAATGGCTGAGTGGGAAAACTGTCAGCCCTTTTTTTTTTTTTGGCAGTTTTTCAGGGAAGAAAAGTAAAACCTCTTTTATTAAGCCCCAAGTCAATATTTGCTCTGCTGTAGATACATCTTTAGGAGGAAAATTTTATTTCTTTGATTTCCCTCTGAACTAGAGCATTGTTTGTGTTCTAATATCCACTATCCACTGTATTACCTTTCCCATGTGTAAAATTCTTGCAGAGTGATAATCCCTTTCATTTCCTGCTTTTTAATGAATGGATTTTATATAACTGTTCATTAGTGTAGTCGTTGTAGATATTTTTTTCACTTCATTATTTCCCCAACAAAACTTTTGCCACAGTTACTTTGTTAGCCAAACAGAGTAAATTAACCTCAGCATCTGGGGAAACTCGTTGTAGATGAGCATAAATAAATAACTCTGCAATAGAGTTCTTGCTTATGCTCATCCACAAACTAAGTTCAGCATGTCTGAGGACACATTTAGGGGATATTTAGCTGACACCTAGAGACATCAAGCTCTTTAATTTTTACAAGACACCTCTTTGACATGACAGTCAGCTCACTCTAGTAGTGTTCTCTGATAATTCCATAGAAACTGACTGAGAGGATGAGAGCTCTGTTTTGCCACTAACAAGTTTCAGTAACTACCAGTTTAAATGAGAGCTGAAATAGCAGTCTGAATTACTCCAATGCTAATAACCTCAGTTACTCATTCCTTGCTAATTGATAGCCTTAGAAATAGCTTGAAGACCAGAAATAATTTGAGCATCAAGCAAGTACCATAAAGAAGCACTCTGTCTCCCTCAAGGCTTGTTACAATTTTCCCACTTGTTTTTGATTTGCATATCAGTCACAGAGATGTTGGTGCTGATCTCCTGAGCAACTTCTATGCAATTTCAGAAGTGTAAAAAAAGAATGGTAGGGCTGAAATAAAGGCAGACACTTCAAAGCCTGAATGTGAATAGCTGGGAGACCAATAAGATGAGAATATATAATAATCACTTTACGTTAAGAGATGTTTAAGCTTCTGTGACACATTTAGTGTGAAGTTTGAATCTCTAGAATGAGCTTCTCGTAGAGATGTCAAACCAGCAGCAGAAGCTCTATTAGAAGTTGTGGCTGTTTACTCTCTGTGGATAAAGGCCAGTCACAAATACCATAAATTTTACATTGTTGCTATTTCTAATCTGTAGTAGGGGATTTAAGAGTTTATAAATGAAATCTTTTTATGCATTTCTAGCGAGGCTATTACAATGGAAAGCAGCAATAAAGTTCTATTTTCTGCTTTATTTCTATATGTTTTCTCTTTTTCTCTCTATTAATTTCAATTCCCACTGACTTATTCACTTGTTATTTATTTTATATCAGTGTCATTTACACATGGAATCCTGTATCTTGACTTGGGTATCAGATGGCACCTGAACACAAGCCAAACCTTTTCCACTGCCTAAAAAACTACAATTAATCAAAGGAAAATTAATTTTACCAGAATAAGATAGGTATTAAAAACCTATCAGAATAGATTAATTTCTAAAATTTGAAATTAGAAATCAAATTTCTTTTCCTTGGGAACTTTTTTAACCAGAATTTTCATCAAAATAGGATGAGTAATTTTAAAGAACTTCTGGCTATTACAAGGTAATGGTTAACCCTGTTCATGCTGACCACTGAGTAAAACTTTGCATTTTAACTTTGAAGCCTGGTGTTGGATAGAAGACTATCACAAAGGCAGGATACAGAAAAAACACTTGCCTTATAAAAAGCTTTACCAGATGCCATAATTATGGATGTCTTCTCTGTAAGACTGCAGTGGAAAAGAAGGGTAGCAGTGAAATTTTTTAAGACTGAAACACTGGAGTAATCATCTTTGCCAATATAATTCTATGGGAGGGACTGGGGAGGTTCTGCATGAGGACTGTAGGGGTGGGGATGGAGATGGAGCAGAGGAGGTGGGGAGAGGAGCAATGGGTCTGAGTAGCTGAAAAGAGATCACTGGTGACCTCAGAGGTGAGTGATTGGGACTGGGAGGAGTCAGTGGAGATTTCAGCTTCCTGGAGAAAGAGAATGACCAGTAAGCAAGGGTCAGAGAAGTCTGAGGAACTCTGAATGGATGAGAGCAATGTATTAGGGAGCTGTGGAAGCCTGGCAGGGCAGGAAGACCTCATTATTACCTTTTTTCTCCCCTCCTCCACGTATTCCACCATGCCTCTTCTTTCGGGATCCCTGTCTACTCTTCCCTAGACTCAGAATCCCCACTCAGCCCCATCCCAGCACCTCAGACAGCCACCCTCCAGGCCTGCAGGATGCAAGAGTCCTGCTGCTTCCCTGCATCTGGGCCCTTCTTGATCTGCTGCACCCTCTGGGCTGGAAGGAAGGGATGGAGCAGGGCTGGTCTGCCAAATGGAGGCTGGAGAGCATCTTTCTGCTTCTGTCATCCCCAGAGGAAAAACCATGGCACCTACTTCTGCTGGGAAGGGCTAATCCTGACGCAGTTGCTGATGCCCCACTCTTCGGCCCCTGCTTTAGCAGCAGCAGACAACAGGAGAGCTTTGCCAGCAGGACGTGGGGATTGGAATTAGGCAAAGAGCAGTCTGTCACTGCATCCAGCCATTCATGATCCATTAATGCCCACAGAAACCAGCGGGAGTTACTCTAAATGTGGGGTAAGTGTAAGAATGGGAATACAAAAACCTGTCAAACTTAAATTATTTTTCTCTGCATGATTCCCATGCTTAATGTGTTGAATATAATGAAAAATTCCTGGATGTCTTCTACAATTTTATTTTCTGTGTAGGAATGCCCAATCCAAAGAGACTTTTTGATGCTCCATGCTAAAATTTCTCTGTTCAAGCAAGGTAATTTCTGGCTGTGGAAAAACCTCACACTTCAGCGTGGTTCAAAGAACTTATTGTGGCCCAGACTTAGGTATTCAGATGCTTACAGATGGAAAATGGAACATAAGACATCAAAGCCCCAAACTCCCACTGATTCATGGATACATTTTTAAATACCTCCAGATCAAAAAGACTAAATCCACCAAGGAACCTATATTCTACTTGCAAATTAAGATGTGTACTTTCTAAAATAAATTACTATTAGAAAATTCAAAAATTCTAAGTAACTGCTTCCTTACCCTCAAGGTGCTTAAATTCTGCTGATGTGCATCCAAAACAGCCCCTCCATGCCTCGTTCTGTCTGGTATTTGCAAAACTCTGTGTGTGCCAAGGAGATTCAGACTTATTTACCAACTAAGTATCCAAAATATCTCTTAGATTAGTTGTTCTTAGACTGCAAATTACTCAGGCAAAAGAGAAGGGATTGCACCTTCCACAACAGCACACTCCTCAGGTGAACTAGTCCCTGCGGCACGTAGGACACAACTGTTCAGTCCCTTCCCCTGCAGAACTGGAACAGATGCTGAAGCTTCATTCCTCTTCACTCAAGTGAATACACACACAGCATTTTCCACTCTGTGGTGTTTTTTGGCTCCATGGTGATGCTAAGAAATCAACTGTCTGTCACTGCAATTTCTTCCTGATTTTTGGTTGACTTGTTGCGTCCTGGGATTTTCTTCTGGGTGCACAGTGTGGTTCCTACAGGTCACTGCACTGTTTAAAGATTAGGCTTTGCAGTGCACATTACTGAGTTTTCCAAATCCCTTCCAGGCATTTTCCCAAGTGGCCCACTTCAGCACTTTGGCTTCTTTAACTCCCAACTGGAAAGTTTCTCAGGCTAACTTCTCCCAAGTCCACTTTTTTGCATGTGCCTGGCCCTCTCCTGATTACCAGGGTTATCTGGCAATCCTGACACAGAGACACTGGAAGCCACTTGCCTCTTCTCCTAACTCCTTTCAAAGGATGAGACACTCAGTGTGGGAAACAATGCATTGTAACAACCCTCAGCATCCTACCAGGGTAGGACTTAGGGTTTTCTCTTCAGCACCTGTGGGATTTGTCTACAGCCTGTGGGAACTGATAAATGTTTTAACTGCTACAAATGTGTCCAGCAGATGTGATAAGGCATTCTGCTCCTTAAGCTCATAGCCCAGACAGTCAATAATGTAAGCTGAAATCAATGCCCCAGGTCATGAACAGGGCACACAACCCGCCAGCCATTCAACTGTCTCTGCTGCAGGAGGAAAAACCTCTGCAGAGAGAAAGGATGGGCAGGTGGGGAGGATAACCTTTCAAACTGCTCCAGCACAAATTTGGAAAGCCTATAAATCTGAATCTCTAAACACAAATTCTCTGCCATGAAGAGTAACTGCAAGTGCCTGACACAGGGTTTTTTCTGTATCGCAGACTGCCAAAGACAGACAGATCACTCAATCTTTAAAGAGGGGAAATCAAACCTTTCGACTGTGGCTCAGTGCAGTTTGCTTGGAAAGAAGCTGACCATGGTCACTGTTAGGAGCACTGACTGATAAAAATGTAGGGATTGCAGTGCTCTCCTCAGGCAGCCACTCAGTGCCATGTGCCAGAGGCTGGGCACATATTTCCTTCAAGACAAAAAACCCACAGCTGTCCTTTCTCTCTTTTGGGTCAGAACAACCAAACCCCTGGCTCTGTAGCTGGACGAATGGCTTTTTGTTTCACTGGTCAAGACAGAAGCCTGAGCTCTGCCTAGATGAGGAACTGTACTCTGGAAACATTTTCAGAACAACACAGATGAACTGAGCTATCTAACTGCATTTGATCTCATGAAATCTGAACTTTTGTATCAGTTAGAAATTTTTTGTTCTCTATGATGCCTATATAGGTGGACCTGTATTTATAAAAATGCATTGTGAAATTGTGATATATCCCTTAAAGCAGTTTAACATCTTTTACTCTATTAAGATGAAGGGGTCCTCTGAAAGCAGTGATCAGTGACACATTAAGTTGCAGTCCTTACTGTTATAGGGCTGCAATAAAAGGGTTAACATTGTGTAAAATCTTCAAGAATTTTAATTTCCTTTGAGATAAGGCCCAAACAAACTGTTCTTTAGAGTGCTCCACACAATCTATACAATATCAAAATTTTTACTTTAGCGCCTGTTCAATAAATTAGAAATATCAGTGTTTCAAAGTTTGCTTCATAGCTATAAAATGTTTGAAAAAGTGTGGACTTGAATGGTGACTTGAAAAAAACACAGCCTTTTATAAAGAATAATAGAGGAGACATATTATTCAAGCAACAGTTCTATTATTTTCCAGCTACACTATACATTTCATATCCAAATGCACACAGAATAAACACACTGTGATTCTGTGTGACAAACTCTTTTTGTTATATGTTAAGGAAATCTGGGTTCATTTATGTTGTTTGCATCCCACTTTATTTATAATTAATTCTACTGTCAGACAAATTTCATTCTTGATTTCCCATGAAATTACTTGTTTCTTTTGGGGTTTTATCACATTTTTGTACAGTCTTGTTTTTAAAAGGGCACCACTGTTTCCTGACTTGTCTTTCCTGGTATATAAAGCATTTTTTGTGACGGAAGACCTAAGAAATGATTTGCAAATCATTTATTTCACAAAGTTAAACCAGGGACACTCCACCCCCAAAATAGATTAGTATGGAGGCAATTACAATGTTATCCTCAACAGTGATTATTTATTTGATTTGTTTTTTTCTTATGTAAAAATCAATGAAACTATTTCAATTATTCTGAGACTAATTTTGATCTTGATCTGAACCATTCTTCTCAAACACCATGAAGTGCAATAAACACTTCTGATACATTCCCCCAGTCTGGGAGAATTGCTCCTGTCTCCATTTTTATATAGATATTTGACAGGCTCAAGAGAATTAACCCACATGGCCTATATCCCACCTCTTTCACTGCTAGTAGCTTGAGCTGAGCATGAATCTGAGCCTGTTTCAAATGTCCATGTTCACAGAAATTTCTTGAGGAGAGATGAGATGCAAGTCTGGGGCAGGTCTGCTACTGCGAAGAAGGAAACCTCTGTACCAGTGTTTACCTAAGTGTCTGTCTCCAATAGAAGCCATCATCACTCTTGAAACACACTACACTGCTGTCTTCAAAGGGAAACTCAGCAATTGGGAGGATGACTCTTGTAAGAGAAGAGTTGTACAACAGGGAGTAAAGTGTTAAACCTAAACTGTGGCTTACAGGTGCTCAGTGTCCATGAATAAAGGAAGTTTCGCCTCCACTGATAGCCTGAGGGCAGGCAGGAGTCTTTCAAAGCAGGACCAGTGCACTGCATGGCAGTTTATTTCACAGCTGATGCCACAGGCATCTTACAAGAAGAATCTGGGATATAGCCCAGCTGAAATGTTAATGCCTCCCAAACTGCAGACAGGAGAATTCCTGCCCAGAAGCAGCTGAGTGTAGTAGAAGTTGATTGGCAACTTTCCTGGTGTATAGAACAGAGCTCATTTCATGCTGATTTGTGCAAGGTAAATAACTTCTTTTGGAGTCCTGTTCAGCTGGAAAACATAGAAGGGTCTTGAATCAGTAGAGCACCTGAACGTAAAAGATTAAAGTAATTCTTTAGTCAGGACAGTGTTTTCCTGTGTTCTAGGTAGTACAACAAAAAGGTCTCTTTTTTTTCTACTAGATAAAGACTGTTATGCACAGTATTGCCAATCTCATCTTCAAAATCCATGCAACTGGAAAAACATCACAGTTGTTTAAAAGTCGCAAGATTTTAAGCCTCACATTTTTTATTTATTTACTATTTTCTTCTTTAGGCAACATTTCTGAAGCAGCTTCAAGCCTTTCCTTGAGATCAGAATGACTCAGAATGTACTCAGAAATGAAAACTCCTTTGCAAAGTCTTGCTGCTAGCATTTGGGACTTGAAGAGAAAGCATTAACAGTTGTGATACTTGCAATAACATTAAAAGAATCGGCAAAGCTGCCTCTGCCTCTGTCTAAATTTCAACTTTTCATATTTCAATTTTTTCAGATGAAAGCAAAAAATAACTGGAAAAAAAGAGACATAACCATTTCACAAGTGTGGATGTGTTCAATTTATGTTATAGAATTTGCTTCTGAACACTCTCAGTAGCCACAGCTGGCTTTGCTAATGATCCTTTATAACAGAACTATTTATTCCCCTCCCCATATCCTCACAAGCTATTTTAGATGTATCTTTTCTTTCTTTTTCCAAGATGCATAGAGTATCTTATCTTATGAGAGAAGCAAATCAGCTGAAAAGAGGTAGGTACATCATGTTACAGCTCATGTAAAAAAAACCTATGCTCTTTGAAAAAGCCTGTATATTTCTTCAGTCATCTAAAGTTAAAGCAACAATGATAAAAGACAGTTACAGTAGTGGAGAAGACAAAGAAAAATCAAAGGAAAGAACACAGGGTTGACTGTACAATGGATGTATATTGACAGACTTAGAAAACTTGGGCTCAGGATTCACACAGAGAGAAAAGGAGGGGAAATCCATCTGATTGTAAGAATAATACAGTTTTACTGATTTTTCCTTAGGATTCAACCTGTGATTTCCACTCTGGACTGAATCAAGATTAGATAGGGAACAGAGAGATGTAAGAAACTTGCTGATGTCTTGTATGACCTACTGGATCAGTGAGTAGCTGCAGCCCATGAGCCAGGCACCTCCCTTGTGTAGTGCTGTCAAGGATGTAAAAGCACATGCCCTTGGCAGCTTCCTAAGGCACTCTGCCAGTACTGATGCAGATATTAAAGCTGGAGAAAGCTCAGAAATGTGTGAGGGGCAGATTCTCACCAGCTGACTTCAGTAAGCCAAGTCAGGTCTCTGCAATGATGGTTTAAAGGATGTAGCCTGTGGGATGGATATTGCCAGTCACACTCAAGAATCTGAAGGTCAGTGAGACTTCAAAGGTGGTTTAAATACTGTTGAATTTCCTTTGGGGGAGAGCAAAATGGGTATTTGGCAGTGCTGATCCCAGGGGTGAGGAAGAAGGTGAAGGATAAATATTTTGGCTTCTACAGCAGTAGGGGTGCTGCTATTTTGCCTCTGAATTTGCTCCTGGACAGCTTAACTGTATTCTCTCTCATGTTTCATGGAAATGCCATGATTTATTTGGGATTCTGACAGAGGAAGATTTATGGTTATATTTCCGGAACATCCAGTGCAGAAAAAAACACCAAAAAGAGATCGGAGGAGTTGAGCTGTGCATCTCAGCAGCCTTTAGTCAGTCCCTCTTGAAACTGAAAACTGGCACAGAGAACAGCTGCAGTTCCTCCAGCTGAACTCACTGTGAGATGTAGGGAGTGCTGTGGGAGGGGGAGAGGTCTTTACCCTGGTTTTAGGGAATACTGGCTTTCAAATTTTGATTCCTTATTACATGCTGGGTAGTGATCCCTTTGTGCTAGCAGTGGGAAATGTCACGCAGCTGAGATCAATGATCAGCATTATGATTTGATTGTCCAGGAGCAATGTCAGCACTGCATTATAAGAACCCACCAACAAACCAAGAAAACAAAGAAGTTCATACCTTGAGGGATTGTTCCTTAACAATCTCCAGCTCATTTGATCCCAGATTTCAACTAACACATCCTAGTGTACCCTCTAAACACCTACTGTATTTCACAGTGTTTGAAATATGCAGTGGATTTTTGAGCCTGTTTAAATAGAAACAAATTCCCATCCTTAATTACAGCAAATCTTTTGGTTTCTTTCTCCTGTGTGAACATACAACAGATGAAGTTAAGGCTGCTGCAAGAAACAGAAGATTAAACTTAAAAGCAGTAATAATTATAATAACTGATAATAACTGATTTTAGTCTTTATTCTTGCTGTTATATATGGAGACACACACAATGTAAAGTATATGCAGAACAAAAAGGCATCCATTAATTCAAATGTCAGTTAATTAGTCTGTGAGATTTCCCCCCCTCTGATTAGCTATTTGCTCTCCAACTTTCCAGGAGTTAAAAAAAAGAATAACACCTCCCCTGTTTCAAACTTTTTCTCAAATGCAGCACATTTCCAGAGGATGTGATTTGCCTGCATTCTCTCAGCATTGTGATACAGTAAAGTGGTATCAAAACTGCAACTGATAATTGCCTCAAGAGGTTTGATAACTGATGAATATAAATAAGTATTTAAGCCTCCCTTGAATCAGTTAGCAACATACAAAATCAATACTTTTTCAGTATTTCCTCCAACACAAAACTACCCTCTGGTGTGGGGGTGTGGAGAGCTCTTTGGCATTTTCAGCCTTTTCTGTGACCTGGGAGAAAGAATGACAAGAGACCAGGAAAAGTGAAGAAACACTCTGCTGTGTGGGGCATTTGGAACAAGGTGGACAGGGAAGGACAAAAAGGTGCAGCAGAAGAGGCTGAGTGAAAAGAAGGCAGTGTTTGATACTTATGGAAATCTAAAAGTGAGAGGGAATTTCTGCCAAAAAGAATGAGCTGGCAGAGGGGGTTGTACAGTCTCCAAGACTTCTGGTCTTTTTTAATTATTTAGGCTCAGCTTAATACTTTTATTTGCGCAACTCCTCATTCGTGAGAAAAATGCAAAGTACAACAGTAATGCCATCAGAAAACCTGGGAACAATATTCAACTCTAGAAACTGGACTCTGATCCAGAAATTTTAATGACTGCAGCAGAACAAAGCCCTAAACCATTGTTCATTAAAAATAATTATTTTTGTGCCTGCCTAATTCATTCTCTTCAATGAACATATTTCTTATTTAACTGAATTTGCATAATTTTTAGGTTCTACAAAAGATTTGTAGCTATTTAAAAACATTTGTCCACCTCCTTTCATTTTTGCAAAGCCCCATATTTTTCTTAATTCTACTGCAAGAAAATGCCATGGTCAAAACTACAAAAAATATCCCTGCCATTGATAATTACCACACAGTTGTTCCATTTGACAAATTCTGCACCATTGACTGCCTACTGAGATGCAATCAAAATTAAATGGGTGGAAATAACTATGAACTGGCAGGTTTAAGCTCTAGCAAAGGACCACATGGTCTTATTTTCATGACAACACAGAAAATTGCCTTCTGGGTCAAACTAATAATCCATTTCATCTCTAGTAGTGGCAATGGGAAATGCTGTTTGGAGACAACTCATGATCCTGTCTCTTTGCTGTCTACCCCCTCATATTTCTCCACTACCCTCCGCTGCACCAGAGATGCCAGCAAGTAGGTTCCTACCTCTTCATTTTAGTGTCCCTTTATGGATTTGCTGCTGTGGAATTTGTCTGCTTCCTCTTTTTTTAACTTGCTGGTACCTCCAAAGCCTTCTGTGCCAGCAGACTTCAGAAGAGAGAGCAGGTAGTGGTATTCAAAATAGGACTTTCTTTTGCAAGTTTGAAACTGCTGTCCAAAAGTTTCAGTGAGTGCCCAGAGGACATCACAGGACTTGGGAAACAACAGCTCTGTATGTTCTTTTTCCTCTGCCTCTGTGATTTTATAAACCTTGACCATATCCCACTCAACTTGGGGGAGGAATAAGATCATAAAAAGTCCCAGACTTCTCTGATTCCCTGTGAAGGCAGCTGCTTCATCCCTTTAATCATCTTAGCTGCTTTCCCCTGCATTTTCTTGAATTTCTCTATGTCCTTCTTAAAACATATAAATAGGATTGTAGAGAATGTTCAAGATGTGGATGCAGAGGCATTTATATGTTTTGGTTTGTGCTTACCATCTTTTCTGAGAACACCCAAAATTCTGTTGGCATTTTTTGGCTGCTGTTGCATGTTGAGTAGATGCAACTCTGTAGAGTTCAGAGACCCTCAGGTCTCTTTCCTGAGCTCCAGCTGCCAGCTTTCAGTTCAGCCCTGTGTGAGCACGGTTTAGATTATTCTCCCTAGATGCACTTACTATATATATCTAGACAGGATCATCTGCCACTTTTTTCCTGCACGTGCTCAGCTGTGTATCATCTCTCGAGAGCTCATTTCTGACTGTGACTGTGTTGTCTGACTCCCTGCAGGAGTTCAGTATCATCTGTGAGCTGAAGCATACTCCTGCATCCCTTCCTCCTGCAGGTCATTGAAGAAGATCTTAAATAAAACTAATTCCCTAAGATACTCTGCTGCTCACTCTTTATCCTGAAAAGTGGCAAAGACTCTGTAGGCAGACTTCAAACCTTATAAGCACCAGTTCTACAGCAACTTGACTTCTTCAGTAGCTTTCTGCCAGGCATCTTATTATGGATTTGTTGAAAATCCAAACAAAATATATTTTTTGACATATAGGTAACTTGTAGAACTTCAGAAAGCTTGAAAGCAGGATTGCCCTTTACAGGATTTACTTAGTGCAGCAAAAGCCACAACTTGTTTACAGAAATGCTATTAAATTCTGCACTAATCCAAGTGTTGGCTGCCAGAAGCTGTTTTTGAGCAGTGAGAAGATGAGAGGGGTGGCTTCTTTTTATATTGACTTGATCTTTTGAATGTCTACCTAGGGTGGAAAAGCTTAGATCAAAACTGCCTGAGGGAAGAGATGCTACAAAATTTGCAATAAATTTAAAAATATCTGCTTTGGATAGACCAAAACAAAGTCCAGTGCCTACAGGAGCCTTCTTAGTATGGAAACCTCATCTGGTATAAGCTCCAGGCTAGCTAGCTAGTAAAGAGCCACAAGATCAATGTCAGAGTCTCCAAAATAGCAGATAAATTTGGAGTGGATAACTCTGTTCCCTGACCCTGAATATTTGAAAAGCAGAAGAAATAAAGGCTTCCCCTGAAGAGTTTCTGGGCTGTCCCCTCTGGAGCTATTTCTGCAGTCCCAGATCCTCATACCTTTAGTTGCACTGGTCCCTTTTTGACAAGTTTTCTGCAGAAGAAGAGGGTGTTCACAAAAAGCAGAAGGCAAGGTGGCTGCAGGCTGTCAGCCCCAAAGAGGAGTCTGCATCTTGACACTTTTCCCTCAGACTCAGTGACTTTTCTAAGCTGTGGGGCTTGCAGTGAAGCACGGCTGAACACCAAAGTCAAGCCCTCCTTCCTTGAAACAAATGTGGGTAGCAGAATCCAAGCCCTGATTTTATATTGGCCTTTTTTGCATCATCATCCCTATACTTTCTGAACTATAAGATCTGTATATTGTATAAACTTTTGGGTAAAGTTGTGGATTAGATTTGGAATCAGTCAATAGTTCACCAGTGTAGAACTGGCAGATTAATTTGTACAACATCAGAAGTTGGTACTCAAGCTGGTATTAGAAAAATAGTAATAACCTAAAGACTGCTGCATAATCACATAAACCTGATTTTTAAGTAAACAACCTTTTTTCTTCCCTTTATTAAGCTTGGTATTATTTATTAATTTTTTGATACATTAAAGTTTTACTAATATGAATCCTCTTCAGTATAAATGGATATCTTTTCTGGAAAGACAGATTACTGTGTTATTTATATCCATAAATGAATGATTATATTTTACATAGGAATTATTATAAAATAATATTCAACATATTGTGCACTATACCTCTGCAATCATATTTATTATGAATGTGTGATAGCATTACTGCACTGTACTACTGAGTTTAACAGGAAAAAGTCAGAGAACTGAGTGTGTAATTTATATTATTTTGTAACTAGAAATGTTCTGTTTCTTTTGTTGTGTAAAAGTTCACAAAGAAGCATAAACAAAAAGGAAGTATTTCTCACTAACAAATACCAGTAATTTAAAAAAAATATTGCAATAGTAAAACTATTTTAGGTTTCTTTAAGAGTCAAACTAAATTGTACACCTCCAAATAAAGGTGGTCCTGGAAATGCATGCGTCTGCTGCAAGGTGACAAGGTGAGAGGTGCTGGCTTGTGGATGCTCTGAGCCACTGCTGCAGCAAGGGGTTGAAGCTATGAATTACTTTGCCTAAAGAGAAGTTTGAGTGTGGTGAAGCCCTTTTGTCTTCAAGTTCATGGATTTACTGCCTTGTATTGTAAAGTATGTCTGCAAAATATTTGTTACTCAGGTTTCTTCACAAAAGTAACATTTTCACTGCAATGAAGGTAAATAGGAGATATATAAGGGTTTTTTAGGCTAGAGAAATTTCAGGTTTTTTACAAGGAGAAGGTTCATGGTTGGTCGTGTTAATACTTAGCTGCACAGCATAAGATACAATTTTATGGAGAAAATATTTGTGCAAAGCTTTTGCCTTTTATCTCTGAAAAAGCAAATCAGATAAACCACTGAATTTTTCATAGGTATGATTTCTTTAAAATGTTGTAAGGTGGCAGAAAATCTAACAAAATTTACACAAGAATTCATTATAATTCTTCTTTTAATTACATTCACTACTTTCCCACTATGTAGGCCAGATACATTTGCACTGTAAAGGACAGAACCGTAACATTAAAATCATACAAAACTACTTGGCAATTAATCTTTGCTGAGGGAATAAATGAGGTGATAAAGAAGCAATGTACTAAATTCTGCTCTCAAATTTGGTAGACAAAAGTAATAACACTGTTAAAGAAGATCTCTCTTCTCACACACAGATGTTAACAGCATTTTCTTCAATTCTGTCAGTGAACAAAATTTGCTATTAGGAGAGGCAAGAGTGCATCCAATACTCTCAGGAGGAGAGGTTAGTAGCCAAAATATGTATGTACAAATGTTTGTTGGTGAGACCATGCTGGGAGGAAAGCTAGAGAAATAAAAGAAGACAGAAATGTGTGGAGTGTCCTGTATTCTGACTGGCAGGAATCAATGCTGGAGGAAAGCCAGAATCACAGGGAAGACTTCAGAACAGAGGGGGAGGGTGAGTTAGTGGGAACCACAAACTAGATTTCTTTGTATATAATAGAGAAGCCAGGGTAAAATAGATTGTGTGCAGATACACAGAACAGGGTGGTCTCTAGTCAATCAACAAAACTCTGCTGCAGAATCTGTAGAGAAATCTGCTTTTTCTGGTCTTCACTGAAGGCACTGATAAGAAGGTGTGGTAGTAATTTCCTGTAATGGCAGATCTATCTAAACCTGCCACCATCTTCACCTGTTAGGTGAAGAATGAGTGCACTGTGAAAATATGTAAGATTGCCAATATGACAAAATTTTTTATGGACATCAGAATGGGTTTACAGATTAAAACAATAGTTGTTTGGGGTTTTTTTCTTTCTATTTTTGGCAGTCTAAGACTTGCCATATAGGAATTTTTGCCTGTATCACAGTAAAGGATATTTAGGAAAAATAGAGTCTATATCTGGAACTTATCTTGGAGAGGTATTTTGGACAGTTTCTGCATACTGGCAAGCCCCCCCAAGCCTTTGTGAACAAGAAAGAGAATATCATACGGACCATCTATGAGGATAAATCTGATACAATCTGCAAAGCATTAAAGCTCCAACCCTGTATAGCTCTTGTGCCTGAAATCAATGGGCATTATGTGTTTAAACTTCACTGATGATCTGGGGAACAACTACCCATATACTAGATTTCAAACCAGATCCTGATGGGGAGAAAATATACTTGCACATCCCTGTGGTATCACTAGTGATAGGTGGAATTCCTTTAACTGGAGTTTAGGTACTCACAGTGTACAAAGAACTAGCTGAGGTTTCCACTAGGGTTAAAGAAGATCTTGGAAACAGCTGATGATGTTTAGGGTGCAATTCATCGCCCAAATAGGTCTCTCTTAACATTAAAGAAGACTAAGATAAATATGTCAGATGCAAACACCTCCACCACAGCCAGACACACACAGCCTTTTGAGATGTTTTTGCATTTCTGGGGGGATCATATGTGTCTTACCATTCCCCAGGACCCTGAGATGATCATGCTGCAGCTTGCAGGACAGGGAGGTGATGCTGAAAGGCAGCTGAATCTTCCCCTCTCCAACCTGCAAAAACAGCACTGCAGAAAGAGCTTCTTGCTGAAGGAAGGCTGTGCCAGCCAGACGTGCAGTGCGAAGGGAATAGATCTTCAGGGAATGATAGCAACGTTTCAGTGGAGCATGAAGGAGGCTTTCAGCTGCTCTGGAAAAGCAAGAGCTGGCAGATTTCTCTGTGCCGAAGCCGGGTGGGATGGAAAAGCTGTGTGCACAGAGGGTGCTCTGGCTGCTGGTCTCCTGGCTGTGTGCAATCACAGAACGCTTAGCCTTACAAACATGCCCAACCCCTACCCAACTTTCTCCCAAGCCTCTTCCCATTCCCTCTCCTCCATCCTAAAATACTCCTAGCAATTCAAATGCCATCACTCTCTGGAAAACGTGGGTGGTAATCACTGGCAATTAACAAAGGAAAACGGAGTTCATGGAGAAAACTGCTGGTTCAGTTCTGAGTGGGAGGCAGACTTTTTGGATCAGAGCACTTTTCAACCTTATGAAGAAGATAGGCTGACAAGCTTAATTTGTTCACAAACAGTGCTGTCAATCAAAAATGAGGCACTGAAGTTTCACTACACTAGAAGGTGTGACACCTGTAATGGAAAGTATCAGTAAGGAAGGAGATGAAACAGTTGAAACTTCCCAGCATTTCTGTATGTTAGCACTTGAGTCATACAATTACATTTTGAGAAGGGGGATGTACAGGTTTGCTTCATTTAGCCTAGAATTTAGTCCTTAAGAAGTTCCAAAATTGTGACAGAGTGCACAAATGAGACAGTAACTACTTCACTTTTTAAAATGAGTCATAACAGGTATGGACAGTACTCTTTTTCCACTTCTTTAGCAATTAAAGTAATTTCTTGAGGATAAGAAATACTTACAAAGAAAATCCATTAATTTAATGCTATGTATTTTTCCCAAAAGATATTATTGCATAAAATGCTACACAGAGGTACAGAATGACCCTGGATTAAGCCAGTGAGGGGTTCATAACAGCCTGCAAATTCTGTGTAAATGTGGGAAAGCTTACTGAAACAGTGTGCAGAAACTTATAAGAATTAATTTACTTTCAGCAATATGGGAGAAATATATTCACTTTGTGTCTTAGTGAGTGAAAAAACCCATTTCTTTATATAAGGTGACAGTTCATAAATTTTCACTGGAAACTGTTTTTAATTGCATCTTCTATTTATGCTCACAACAAATATGATGTATTTTATATGGCATTATATATCAGACAGCATTCTCAAAAGGGCTGTCTTCATTCATGGATGCCATTATTCATCAAAATAATTAAATTTCTGATAGGTTACTCTATCCATATTGATTATTTGGAGCATCTCTTCAGGACCTAGATGCCAACCACACCAGCAATATTCTTCATCTTAATGAAGGCTGGCTGAGCAAGGTCAAAAGATGACCCATTTCCTTGAGCTTAAGAGCAACATGAAAAGGGTTTGTCATGAAGAGAGTAGCATATGGTAACAAAAAAAAAAACCAAAACAAACAAACAAAAAAAGCCACACAAACAAAAAAACCACCCAAAACTCTAAAACATATGGATATTTTTGAGAAATAAGTTCACTAAAATATATTTCTGAGTGTAGTCAACTGTATGCTCTATATATATTTCCAAAGTGCAGTCAACTGTCAATGTTCTAGGCACTCTCTACAAGGATGAAAGAATGTGTGTAAACTTTGTGACCAATTTTCTCTATTCTGAGATCTGTAACTTGGAGAGGAGGGAACACATATTTGAAAGTCTTTAATCTTTCAGACTTGGTTCTGTTTGTCCCAAAGACAACATTCAACACTGCACAGATATCATCAGCAAGTCAAAAACTGAGCCTGAAAAGCATCTGATTCAGTTTTAAGAACATACATAACCTTTAAAAATTGTTACAAGACTAATTTTTAGACAAAGCAAAGAGTGAGTGGTATTGTTGCTTCTAACAATCAAGGATCTCTAGAATTAGAAGTAACTGTCATGCAAACAAGCATACGATTTGCAGATATAGTTGACTTTTGGAAAGCATCTAGAGATTCATTGCTTTCCCAGCTACCAGAAACTGAGGACTGAAGTGTGTGTGACATTCAAGGTGTAAGCTGTGAGAATCTATTCTCTGTGACGAGTACTCTAAATTAAACAGAGCATGCTTGCCTCGAGAACATCTAAAAAACTCTTTAGAGATGGCAACAAGTTGTACACCAAGCTTTCAATACGTTAATGAAGTGTCATTTTCCACATTACATTTTTGAGTTTTCAGAAATTTTTGTACTTAAAAGAAGCTAAATTAAGGAAAAATATAAAGAAAAAACTGTCTAAAATGCAAGCAACAAAAAAATAGTGACATGGTTTATTCCTGGCATTTTAAAATCTTATTAAATTTTGGCCAGCCTCTTTGAATTCAAATGACAGAAAATAAATCATAATAAAGGTTGAGGATTTCTGATTGAGATCTAGTAATGAAAAGAGCATAGAAAACCCTGTGAAAAAAATGAAAATTTCCATATTCTCTGCAGAGAAAGGATAGGATGTCAGTAAAGAGAAGGAATAAGATGGCAAAATACACACTGAGAATATAAAGAAATATCAAGGACATGCTCATTGCATGAGGATTTCCAACTGGGAACAGTGAATGAAGCTGTGGACCTTAGAGAAAAATAGCATGCCTAGTTACTTACAGACTGTGTGACAGGTATGTAAATAGAAATAGATATGTGTTGGTGTTAAATGGGCAACTTTAAACCTGTCACTTCTTGGATGAGCTACTCGATCTTACAGTGTTGACTTTGACGGAATGAAACAAGTGCATGCGATGCACTAGGTGATTTTGGAAGGCTGTGTTTGAAATGCAGGGCTCAGCTCTGCAGTCTTGCCTTGCATGGAAACAGTGCTGAACTCAGTCACAGCCTGGGAGCAAACAGCCAGTTGAACTGAGCCTTTGGTGCCATCATTTTTGAATGAGATGCACCCAACTGCTGGTTTAACCAGCACTAGTTGGGAAGTACTGCTGTCAGCAGCTCCAAGTTGTATTTACACATACCTACCAACACCTCTCATTACCTGCTGACTTGTATTTTCCCCTAAGGGAGACTGATGATGCATTTTTGTGCATACAGTTATATTACTGCATTTGAAAAGGAGAAATAACTAGAATTGAACCTGTGAGAAACAGTTTATAACTGTATGGCAAAATGTTTACAGACCTATACAAGTAGAAAATCCACTCCTTAGCTATTGAAACACTTTTGTTCTGACATTTTAAGTAAGAAAAGTCTTTTTCCTATATAATTTTACACCACATGATCTCTGTGTGGGTACCATATAACAGAATCATCACAGATATTTTTTCTCAAGGTCATTTTCCAGTTTTTTTTCTTCCTATTTTATTTTTAAGGGATTTTCCATGCTATGTAGAACACTTAAATTCCTGAAATCTGACTCACTCCAGGAAAATCTGTGTGAGTAAGGACTAGCAGAGTTTGGGTTGATTGAGTGGCATGCAGCACAGCACTGCTTTTAAAGGTCACTGATCAAGGCGCAGGGTTTTTTTAAAATTCAACCCTCACAGTAAATAATATAAGGAAAATTATGTCTGGGGACAGGAGATGGGACAGCTGCTGCCTTTTCTTGCTATTCATCTAGCCTTCTTTGCCATTTCAGCAAATCTGATGTTGGGCAACTTAATGGACAAGGACTGGCAACTCTTTCCTCGTTCTGCAATTCAAACAAAAGTTACTACTGCTTCAAGTCTGGGCACTACATGCAGACCTTTATTTTGCTCCTAAGAGCTGGTAAACTTAGGAGGAGCTGGCATAAATGTCCATTATTCATTGGGAAAAAACCTGCATGTTGGACAGTATTTGACAAGACAATTGTCTAATTGTAATGAGAGTTGAACAGAGATTGCCAGAGGCAAACTACATAAATCGGATCTCTTAACCCTGCCATACCTCCCTAAGTGGGATTTACGGCAGAAACAACATAAATCCAGCATCCTTTTTTTCCAAGCTGTTATGTTATCTAATTTCATCTTAGTACACATACATATGCACAGAAAAAGCTCATTTATAGACTTGCCTTAAATAGGAAGCTGAGATTTAAAGTTCATGTGGCTCATCTATTTAATGCAAGTCAGTTTGCACAGTCTAACTTTACAATCCATATCAAGACATCACAAGAGCGTAGCCAACAGGTTGGGAAGTGATTATTCCCCTCTATTTATCAGTTGTGAGACCACACCTGCAGCCACAGCTGGGTTCAGTCTGGGGCTCCTAGTGCAGGAAAGACATTGGTAAACCGGAGTAAGTGCAACAAAGAGGCACCAAGATGATTGAGGCTCAGTTACATAACAATCAAAGTGGTGTTGAGGGAACCAGTTTTGTTCAGCCTCAAAGATGCCAAGACTGAATGGAAATCTGTTCACAGCTACTGGGAGAAACCTAGGGCTAGGACAAGATGCATTTAGAGCAAGCTGGAACATGGGAAAGTCTGATTTGATTAAAAAAAAAAAAGACATCTTTGAGAGTTGCTGGAAGCATGACCTACCCAGTGAGGGCAGTATCTCTCACTCAGAGATACTCAAAACTCTCCTGGAGGGGAGGCATAGCCTGGCACAACCTGCTCAATCTAGACTTTATTTGATAAGGCTGGACGTGAAGATTTTTGGAAGTTCCATCCAACATGTTGTTCTGTGATTCAATGACTCATGGTTTATCATGGTTTTGGGGGTGGAAATTTGAGTGCACACAAAGCAAAATATCCACAGTTGCTTTGGAGGTGATCACCCAGCAACTCATTTCATATTGAACAGCCCATTTGCTACTTGACTCTTTCTGCCCTTGTTGTTAGTGCTTTCATGGCTTTTGGTTCAAGGCAGTGTTTATGGGGCCATTAAATTCCACTCTTTAACAAGCAATAAAAAATGCTGGTTTTTATTAGAAATGCATATCCATTAAACATTTCAGTTGTGCCTGAATGCAGAATTGCCTTGTAACAGTAATTGCTTACTTACTCTAGCATGGGAAGCCAGCCCTTACTGGCAAAACAACCTCTAGGAAATTGCACTTCTTGACTTCTTCTTCCAGGAACCTGTAAGTGTAAGTAAGGAACAGCCTTCCCTTAGCTATGGAATCCTGAGCTGGGTAGATTATAAAGATTTGTAGCATTTCACTATACCCTCCAAGACATTAGAAGTAGTCTAAGTTAGAAATGTTAAGTTAGAAGGAATGTGCAGAGTAGGGCAAAACAGCAACACCCCTGAGATCAGTGGAAAACCACTGCTGACTACTTGTCAGAGAGAAGGAAAGGAAAGGATTGCAGCTGTCATGGCCATGCATTATACAAGTGCTGCAATTACTAAAACTCACGGCATGCATTTATGTCTGTTGAGAGATCAAAAAATAAATCCTACAATTGGATTGACTTGGGAAATGAATAAACAGGGGTAGGAGAATTGAAACTCCTGGCTCTTTATTTAGTCATCAAAGAAATCTATCTTGCAATAAGCTTGGGGCATTCCATTAACAGTCTCAGAAGTGCTGAAGGACTAAGAGCAAGGCCCTTCCTGAAGAGATAACCTGAATTAGTAAAGATCCAACAGGGTTCTCAGGACATGTTTTGAATTTCAAAACCAACTCTAAATCACTGAAGTTACTCCTTGATGCTCCCTTAACGTTCTCTGCTGTAGATAAGGGCATACTATTAATTGTGCATTACCTTTGACAAGGGAAGTGCTTTTGTACTGAGTCTCCTTCAGAAGAAAGAGGACAGAAAAGGGAAGATAATGTCGCTGATCCCTGAAACTACCTTAAGTATGAATGCAAATTTACCCAAGTAACAGGAAGTAAAGGAGTATTCTTAACCTGGAGAACAGCTTCTGCAAGATTTGGGAAGAAAATTGTTTAAGTATCAGTGCTATCAGCCATTGAGAAAGCAAAGTCTCCTAGTTCCTATTCTTGGGAACTACGAACAGGGCTGAAGCACGTTTTGGTAAATCAGGTCCCTCAGATATGCACTGAGGAGACATCCCTTGAATCTCAGAAGTTATCCCCAGAGAGAGGCTTCAGACACCCAGTAAAATACTAAGCAGAGACCATTGATGTATTGATTTAACGAAGCTGGACCCTACCAGAGGCTCAGCAATGCTGACTGGCACTAGTCCTCTGTCAAGCTGGCTGGCAGGAGAGCTGTTTTGAAAGGTTATTGGTACAGAACCAAATAAAAGCAACAGCTGTTGTCTTTACCTTTCCAGCCTTGTAAATAAATATGAAATATTTTATTTTGCTCTTGCCAGAATATGTAAATGCTTTATTCATTCTTACACCTGCTCTGGCAACAGCCACATCTGAGGATCAGAAAAGCTGCACAAGCTGCGGTGCTTGCAAGCAAGGATTTCAGCAGTTTTTCGGAGCAAAGGCATTCCCTTTATGCCGTCCCGGAAGGCATCTCGGGACTGGGAAAGCTAGGGAGCAGGCTCGGGTGTGCGGCACGTACACCGGCTCGGCTCTGGCACGACTCCCTCTGTCTCCAAAGCTCTGCTTGAGGCCGGCAGCGCTGCCGCCGGTGAGCGCGGAGCAGTCGGCTCATCCCGAGCGAGGGGCGGCCGGCACATCCCGAACGAGGGGCGGCCGGCGCATCCCGAAGGAGGGGCGGCTGCTACATCCCGAACGAGGGGCGGCCGGCACATCCCGAGGAAGGGGCAGCCGGCACATCCCGAACGAGGGGCGGCCGGCACATCCCGAACGAGGGGCGGCTGCTACATCCCGAACGAGGGGCGGCCGGCACATCCCGAGGAAGGGGCAGCCGGCACATCCCGAACGAGGGGCGGCCGGCACATCCCGAACGAGGGGCGGCTGCTACATCCCGAACGAGGGGCGGCCGGCACATCCCGAGGAAGGGGCAGCCGGCACATCCCGAACGAGGGGCGGCCGGCACATCCCGAACGAGGGGCGGCCGGCACATCCCGAACGAGGGGCGGCCGGCTCATCCCGAGCGCGGGGCGGCCGGCACATCCCGAACGAGGGGCAGCTGTCACATCCCGAACGAGGGGCGCCGGCGCATCCCGAGCGCGCTGTCCGCAGCCTCCCCGCGCCCGGAGCCCGGAGCCCGGCGGGCGGAGCCGGCACCGCGCCCCGCCCGAGCCCTTCCCCGGCGGCGGGGCCGCCCCGCCCGTGCCGCCTCCCGGCGTGCGGGGGCCGCCGCCGCCGCCTCCAAACTTTGTACGGGGCGAGCGGCACTGCGGCCCCGCCGAGCGGCGCGGGGAGAGCGGCGGGACCCGAGCCGGGCAGCGGGACCCGAGCCGGGCAGCGGAACCGGGGCAGCCGCCCTGCCCTGCCTTGCCCCGGCACGGCGGCTCCTGGGGTAGCAGCCGGCCGTGCCTCGCTCGCCAGCGCGGGGCGAGAGGAAGGTAGGAACGGGAAGGTGGGGACGGAGCGGCGCTCCCGGCACGGGGCGGCGGCGGGATCCCGGCAGCGCCCGGGCACGGGTCTCTGCCCTCAGGATGGGTGTCTCCCCCCCGGGATGGGTGTCTCTGCCCCCGGGATGGGTGTCTCCCCCCCGGGG